>NC_068998.1:31312033-31312943 GCF_001194135.2 Octopus bimaculoides
AATTCACTTTGAATTGTTACCACCTAATGCAACAATCAATGCTCAAGTCTACTGTCAGCAATTAGAGCGTTTGAATCAAGCTTTGAAGAAAAAAGACCCACTTTAGTGAATCGAAAAGGAGTGATGTTTCATCAGGACAATGCATGACCCCACACTGCAAAAATCACATCACCGAAGATCGAAGAGCTTGGTTGGGGAAAAATTTCTCATCCACCCTGTTTTCCCGACCTTGCTCCTTCAGATTACCATTTGTTTTGTAGTTTATAGAATCATTTGGGGAACATAACTTTTGCAAGCCATGAGGAGGTTGAAACCGACATTTCAGAGTTCTTCGCTTTGAAACTAAAAGAGTTTTACATTGATAGGATTAAAAAGCTTGTTAATAGATGGAAGGAAGGTACATTGTTGATTAAATTTCAATTAAATATAACATTTGATCACTTGTTTTCTTTATTCAAAATTCGGAGAGAACTTATGGGATGACCTGATATATATATATATATATATGTGTGTGTGTGTGTGTGTGTATAACCATGTCACAACAGACAATTAGAGTCTGGCCAGCTCCTGTCAAACTGTTCAATCCATAGCAGCATGAAAATGGATGTTAAACAATGATGATGATGATATATAGGCACAAGAGTGGCTGTGTGGTAAGTAGCTTGCTTACCAACCGCATGGTTCCGGGTTTATTTCCACTGCGTGGCATCTTGGGCAAGTGCCTTCTACTATAGCCTCGGGCCGGCCAAAGCCTTGTGAGTGGATTTGGTAGACGGAAACTGAAAGAAGCCTGTCGTATATATGTATATATACGTGTGTGTGTGTATATGTTTGTGTGTCTGTGTTTGTCCCCCAACATCGCTTGACAACCGATGCTGGTGTGTTTATGTCCCCGTAACTTAGCGGTTCG
>NC_068998.1:31313360-31319231 GCF_001194135.2 Octopus bimaculoides
ACACACACACACACACACACACACACACACACAATTATATATATATATATATATATATATATATCTGGAATTAAATATTAAACACTTTTGTTTTCAAAATATTATCGTTCACATAATGTATATATAAACGTTATATCCAACTGTCATTTCATACAGGCAACATTCATAGAATGTATGAAGGTATCAAGAAAGCCATCAGCCCAACCCAGAGCAAGATAGCTCTACTCAAATCCAGAACAGGGGAAGTTATCAAGGATGAAAGAGACCAGCAGGAGAGATGGGTGGAACATTATTCTGAACTCTATGCTAAAAAGAAAAACATCTCAGACAATACACTAGACACTGTAGAGCATCTACCTGTCGTGGAGGAGTCGGATGCACTGCCAACTGCTGAAGGTCTGAGCAGAGCCATTGATGGCTTGCCCACTGGAAAAACACTTGGCTTGGATGGCAGCTCACCAGAGAAAATCAGATGTGCAAGTAGAGTTCTACTTAGCAACTTGCTAAAGTTACTGTGTCAGTACTGGGAGGATGGATCAGTGCTGCAAGACATGAGAGACTGCAACATTGTTACCCTATATAAGAACAAAGGAGACAAAAGCGACTGCAATAACTACTGAGTCATCTTGCTGTTAAGCATAGTTGTGAAAGTCTTTAGGCTACAGAAAATCACAGAGAAGGTACATTCGAATCTCAGTGTGGTTTCAGAGCAAAACTCCACCATCAATATGATCTTCTCTGTCCGATAGCTACAAGAAAATTGCTGAGAGCAAAGACAACCACTCTTTATCACCTTTATTGACCTCAACAAAGGCTTTTGTCAGTAGAGACGACCTGTTCAAAATCCTTGCCAAGACTGGCTGTCTGCCAAGACTTTTCAGGATTATTCAATCATTTCACATGGACACGAAAGACATCGTTCAATTTGATGGCTCTTTTTTGGAGGCATTCAACATATGCAGTGATGTGAAACAAGGCTGTGTACTTGCCCTCACCCTATATGGCATCTTCTTTGTAGTCATCCTGAAACCTGCATTTGGGACATCAACTGATGGTGTTTACCTCCACACAAGATCAAGTGGCAAACTGTGTAGTCTGTTGAAGCTGAAAGCAAAATCCAAGGTGTGCCACTTGTCAGAGAAATGCTTTTCGCAGACAATGTAGCACTGACAGTGCACTCTAAAGTGCAAATGCAGCACCTCATGGACAAACCCTCAAAGGTCTGTCAGGAATTCAACCTGACTGTCAGTAATGGGTCAAAATGTCAAGTACACTCCCACCATCACCATCAACAACTACAAGCTAGAGGTAGTCCAATCAATTCATCTATCTCAGTTCTACCATCGCTGGTGACTGCTTCCTGGACCCTGAGATGAACATGCGAATTGGACAAGCATCCTCCACACTTGCAAGGCTTACAAAAAGAGTGAGAAAGCAAAAAAACCAGCTGAAAACACCAAAATTGTTGTCTATAAGGTGTGCATTCTTAGTAAGTTACTTTATGGCAGTGAGACGTGGAGCCTCTGCTCTAGACAGGAGTGGCATCTCAATGTCTTTCACCTTTGCAATTTATGATGCATCTTGGACATCAAGTGACTGACCACAGCACTAACGCTGAAATCCTTAACTGAGCCAAGATACCCATCGTACACATCCTACTCCAGCAGCATCATTTGGATGGGCTCAGTCATATTCATCACATGCCAGACGGAAAGATCCCCAAAGACCTCCTGTATGGGGAACTGGCTGCTGGCACAAGAGAACGAGGACGACCTCATCTTCATTTCAAAGATGTCTGTATGAGAGATATGAAGTCACTTGATCTGGACGTCCTGAGATTGGAGGAGGTTGAAAATGATCACCCACACTGGAAGCAAATACTGCAAAAGGGAATGAAGAGAGCAGAAGGAAAACAGGTACTTACCATCAGAGAAAAGTGCACTCAACAGAATGAAAAATCAGCAGCACTGGCAGAGAGCTCCTTCAAATGCAGTAGCTGTATGCATGTCTGCCACTCCCATGTGAACCTTAAAGCCACAACAGATGCTGCACTACCATCAGCAGGTGACACGATTTCTTTGGGTGCAGATCCATGGCTGCTCGATGCCTACTACCTACAACCGAATGACTATATATACATCATCATCATCATCATACATCTGTTTTACATGCTGGCATAGGTTGGACAGTTTGACTGGGGTATGGGAAGCCAGGAGGCTGTACCAGTCTGATCTGGCAGTGTTTCTACAGCTGGATGCCCTTCCTAATGCCAACCACTCAAAGAGTGTAGTGGGTGTTTTTTTCGTGCCACCAGCACAGGGACCAGAGAGAGCTGGCATCGACCACGATCAGATGGAACTTTTTACGTGCCACTGGCATGGGAGCCAGTCAGGGCAGGGCTGGCATCGGCCACGTTCGGATAGTGCTTTTTATGTGCCTCTGGCACAGGGACCAAACTACAATTTCCATTTGATTTTGATTTTGATGTACTTGACTCAATAGGTCTCCTCAAGCATGGCATGTTACCCTACGATCCAAGGTACTTTTTGAGTGGGCTGGTTATGTGACACTGGTGTAGGTTACAGCTGTGAGCTCACTTTATTTGCCAGATCTTCTCAGTCACAGCATATCTTCAGAGGTCTCAGTCTTTCGTCATTGCCTCTGTGAGGCCCAACGTTCAAGGATCATGCTTCACCACCTCATCCCATGTCTTCCTGGGTTTCCCTCTATCCTGGATTCCTTTCACTGTTTCGGAGTGGCACTTTTTCACACAGCTCTCCTCATCCATCCATATTACATGACCATACCAACGCAAACGTCTCTCTTGCATGCCACATCCAATGCCTCTTATGTTGAACATTTCTCTCAGGGCGCTTACACTCTGTCATGTGTGCACACTGACATTACACATCCAGTGGATCATGCCAGCTTCATTTCTTTCGAGCCTACGCATGTCTTCAGCAGTCACGGCCCATGTTTCAATGCTGTGAAGCATGGCAGTTCACATACACGCATTGTATGAGCGAGAGGCCCTTTGTCACCAGTAGGGGTAGAAGCTTTCTGAACTTTGCCCAGGCTATTCTTATTCTAGTGGTAACACTGTCTGAGCATCCACCCCCACTACAGACTTGTAGTGGAAGCTATCAACTACTTCTAGTTTCTCCCCCTGGCATGTGATGGAATCTGTTTTCTGAGTATCTGTGGTGTTTATTGCCTTTGTGCATCTGCCGCACATGAAAGCTATCTTCCCGGTTAATCTTCCTTTGATGTTGCTGCACCTCTTATGTGTCCATAGCTTACACTGGGTACATCTTATGGAGTTTCTACCTACACTTTTTCTACAGATCGAGCAGGGTCACCTACCTGAAAGGGTGTGTGATGTGTTCACCTTCCTACTCGCTAGAACTTTGATCTTTGTGACATTGACTCTAAGGCCCTTTGATTCTAAACCTTGCTTCTACACCTGAAATTTCTTCTCTAGTTCTGGTAGTGATTCTCCTATGAGGGCCAGGTTATCAGCATAGAGGAGCTCTCAGGGGCAACCCATCTTGAATTCCTGTGTTATTGCCAAGAGGACTATGAAGAATAAGAGGGGGGGGGGCTGAGGGCTGATCCTTGGTGGACCCCGACTTCTACCTGGAATTCTTCACTGTACTCATTGCCAACCCTAACCTTACTAATGGCATCTCTGTATAGGGCCTGTACAGCCCTTATTAACCATTTGTCAATCCCCAGTTTCTGCATCGCTCACCAGATAAGGGATCGGGGGGACCCTGTCAAAGGCTTTCTCCAAGTTCACAAAAGTCAAGTATAGGGGTTTATCTTTGGCTAGGTATTTCTCCTGCAATTGCCGTACCAGGGATATAGCATCAGTGGTGCTTCTACCTGGCACAAAGCCAAACTGCATCTCATCTAAGCAGACTCTCTCCTTAATTAGTTGGAATATGACCCCCTCTGTGACTTTCATCACCTGATTCAGCAGTTTGATACCCCTGTAGTTATTTCTATCTAGAGCATCACCTTTACTCTTATAGCAGTTGACTATGGTGCTACTATGCCAGTCATTGGGTATGATTCCATCATGAACTACCTGGTTTACAATCCGGGTGACTAGGCCATAGCCCACACCACCAGATGTTTTAAACATCTCATCAGTGATTCTTGATGGGCCGGGGGCTTTTCCTGGTTTCATACCCTTAATTGCTTTATCTACCAGGTTATCTATTCAGATAGCTAGTCCCTCTACTGGGTCAACATTTGGCAGACTCTCCTCCTTCCATTCATTCTCTACGTTCAGTAGTCTTTCATAATGGCTTCTCCAAACGTCTTTCCTTTCTGAATCATTAAAAGCAAGTGCACCATCATCCATGCAGACACATTTCTCTCCTGTAACATCGCAATTTTCTCTCACACACTGTCTGGCAATCTGAAATACTTCAATTCTTTGGTCCTCATGTCACTGGACATTGGCAAACTTCTTCTTTTCTGCTTCTCCCTTGACTGTGTATACCTGTTGCCCAGCCTCCCTCCTGGCTATCTGGTACATTTCCCTGATACCTCCACTCTTTCAGACTTTCTGGGCCTGTTTTTATGCTCTAATGGCTTTATCTACCACCACGTTTATCCACCACTTTACTCTAGGTCTGAAAGGGACTTTGCACACTTCCACAGACTTGGTCTGTGGCACTCAGTAAGCTGTCCCGTAGGAATTTCTAGCTACCTTCTATGTCCGAGGTCTGTAGCTCCTCCACCCTGTCATCAAATTTCTTGATGAGGATGTCCCTAAATCACTGACCAGGGTTCTTTAGCTTCCAAATCCTTCTTTTCTGGATTGGTCTGCTTCTTGGCATCCTTCTGGCTTCAAGTCTAAAGTCACTAATGACTAGTCTATGCTGAAGGGTACATTCTTCACCTGGGAGGGTCTTTGTATTTAAGAGCAACCCTGTGTCCCACTGTCTGGTGAGGATGAAATCAATCTGGCTAGCAGAGTCACCTGATTGATAGGTTATCAAGTGGCTGTCTGGCTTCCTGAAGTTAGTGTTGCAGATTAAAAGGTTACATGCATCACAGAACTCTAGCTGCAAAGATGAGGTCATTACCACTCGTCATTACCACTCGTCATTACCACTCCTCTTCCCACATAAAGGTGGAAAAAAAGAGTACTCAAGTACCAGAGGTAGAGTAATATGCTTTATTTAAAAGCAGCAGAAATATAACAAAACCTTTTACTCAGAGTTTCACGTTCCCATTCGTCAGACAGTTTTAAAAACTGTCTGATATTTCTGCTGTGAAATCAAAATCGAAATTTCTGCTGTGAAATCGAAATCGAAATCGAACCAAATTCAACGACTGGTACCCCGAAGACTTGTTGGGGCAAGTGAAATCGTAACTGAGCCAAATTTGATGACTGGCACCTGTGCCAGTGGAGCGCTAACAGCACCATCTGAGCGGGATCACTGACAGAGCAGCAGTCTGGCTTCTGTGCCAGTGGCACGTAAAAAGCACCATCTGAATGAGATCGTTACCAGTGTTGCCTTACTGGCACTTGTGCCGGTGGTATGTGAACAAGACATTCGAGCGAGGTCGTTGCCAGTGCCACTGGACTGACTCCTGTGCATATGGCACGTAAAAACACCATTTGAGCATGGCCGTTGCCAGTACCGCCAGACTGGTCCTCGTGCCGGTGGCACGTAAAAGCACCCGTTACACTCTCGGAGTGGTTGGCATTAGGAAGGGCATCCAGCTGTAGAAATTCTGCCAGATCAGATTGGAGCCTTGTGCAGCCATCTGGTTCACCAGTCCTCAGTCAAATCGTCCAACCCATGCTAGCATGGAAAGCGGACGTTAAACGATGATGATGATGATGATATA
>NC_068998.1:31319525-31321339 GCF_001194135.2 Octopus bimaculoides
CATACATATAAATTTGACATGGGCGATTTTTTCTTGTTTTGGGATTCACAGTCAAACGGCTGGGTGAAATTGCATGAAAAATTACACAGATGTGTAGAATGATCCAGTGGTGTTGGTGGGCTTTGTATTTTTTCATAACTCTCATGGTTACCAAGATAATCTACTATAATAATACTCTTGTGTTTATGAATGAGAAAAGAAGGGGTGATAGAGGAATAAGGAAGGAAGGGGTCATGTCATACTTGGTAGTGGGATGATGAAAATTGTATGCTGAAAAAGATCTTCACATACTGAGATTCATATTTTACGTATTTCCTAACGCTTACGTGACTTTTACATATTTCTTAACATTACAATTTTATAATTTTATACAAACTTATATTGATCTGGTTAATTTATTTTTGATTTGGTAAATTTAACCTTTTATTTATTTATCCATATTTTTCATCTTTAAACTACATTTTGAAATTTCTATTTTATGAGGGGCATTCATTAAAAATTTCCCCTGACCCACTTCCCAAGGACTGGGATAAATAAAACTTGGCATAATTATTAGTCCCTCTCTACATAACCACCACCAATGGTAACACACTTCTCCCATCAATTTCTGCAGCTGTGAAGACTTTGTCTGTAGAAGTCGGTAGGTTGCATCTGGAGCCAAGACTTTACCTTGGAAATAAGTTCATCATCCAAAATGTGCTTCTATTTCTAAAAAGACTTCATGATTGGAAAGATGAGGAAGTCAGATGGTGTGAAATTGGGAGAGTAAGGGGGATGAGGAAGGATTTCATAGCTGCAGGAGTGTGCTTTCATCTAGGCAATATGCACATAGTAAACTGTGTCTTGGAGCAGGTGGACTCCTTTGGTCAGCATGCCACGCCTTTCTACTTTGATGGCATCCCACAATTTCTGCAGCAGAGAGACATAATATGCCCTGTTAATTGTGGTGCCCTTTACCAGAAAATTCATCGTCACTACTCCGCACAGGTGCCAAAAGACTGTGAGCATTACCTTGCCTGCTGAGAGTTGGAGATGAGCCTTCTTTAGAGGTGGTGAGTTATCATGCTTCCATTGCTTTGACTGTACTTTAGTCTCAGGATCATAGTGAAGGACCCATGTTTCATCCTGTGTGATAAGTCTGCCAAAAAAGTCTTTGTTCTTTGTTTTCTTGGAACCTTACCAAAACAACCTAGGATCAATTGACTCATTCCTGCTTCTGAAAAGGTTTGAGCATCAGGGGAATCCATTATGCAGACAACTTCCGCATGTACAAATGGTTGTAAATGATTTTTTCCTCAGACCCTAGACTTATCTTCACTTCTTGTGGCGATCCTCCAAAATGGCAGCTTCCATTTTATGGATGGTGTCGTCAAAAATGGCAGAAAATTTGTTTTTCTTTTAAAATTATATTTTTAAAATTATATTTTTATATTTACTTTTCAAATTTTAACCCTCAATTCTTATTTTTAAATAATTCTTTAAAAAATAATTATCTTTTTTTGCAATTTTGCAGTTTATGTATTTTTATTTTTAATTTTATGTTTGTCAATTCTTTATTTTCTTCTTATATACCTTGCTGTATTGAGTGTACACAGAGATCTCAAAAGTTAATAGACACAATCATTTTTTTCAATATTTATTTCTAGAAACAAAATAAAGTAATTTAATACATTTGAATAGTTAATCTAATATTCAATAGACATAGCCAGCCCACTTATGCGTACCTTTCCTTCATTGGACACTAAACTCCACTTGTGAAGACCTATTGAGGCAAGTGAAATCGAATTCGAACTAAATTCGATGACTGGTCCCCA
>NC_068998.1:31321349-31331282 GCF_001194135.2 Octopus bimaculoides
TTCCTTCATTGGACACTAAACTCGGCTTGCGAAAGGGGCAAGCGAAAGCGAAATCGTGATGGCACCTGTACCAGTGGAGCGCTAAGAGCACCGTTTGAGCATGATCGTTACCAGTGTCGCCTTCCTGGCACTTGTACCAATGGCATGTAAAAAGTCATTCGAGCGAGATCGTTGCCAGTGCCGCTGGACTGGCTCCTGTGCAGGTGGCATGTAAAAAACACCTTTTTGAGCATGGCCGTTGCCAGCACCATGTGACTGGCCCTCGTGCTGGTGGCATGTAAAAACACCCACTATACTTTCAGAGTGGTTGGCGTTAGGAAGGGCATCCAGCTGCAGAAACTGCCAGATCAGATTGGAGCCTGGTGCAGCCTTCTGGCTTGCCAGTCCTCAGTCAAATTGTCCAACCCATGCTAGCATGGAAAGCGGACGTTAAAGGATAATGATGATGATGAGGAGAACAAATATTTATTGCTGTTTTCATTGCTGAAGAACTCAGTTTGAATTCATACAACATGTAGTGTCTGATATAGACCTGATATGTATTTATCCTCTATGATATAAAGTAATCTGCAACAACACCATCACACTTACTTCATAAGTTTAATGGCATTAGAGAAAGAAGCAACAGAGACAGGTAGAAGATATTAATGGAAGTATTTAGCTTTGACCATGCACATAGGCAGCTGGAGGGTGAAGAACATAGTGCAGCTGTGTCATGTGCCATCTTCACACATGATTGCCTTCTCTCTGAGCTTCCTTGTTGTCAATGGCAGTTCTGACTTTCTGTTCATGATTTCTCAGATGACTATTCAGTCCTGTTGCACATCTCCGTGGTTTGAAACATAGGTGATAGATGAAAGTTGTAAGTTCTACTGGATTGATCAGGTCATTATGTGGGATAGGAATTCTGTGAATTGCCATATGTCTTTTCAGACCCCAAACTGACTTGCAAATTTTTTTCATGTATTACACATCTGGAAGTTCCTACAGGACAACTTAATGAGGGCTGCTGACCAAATTTATGGCTGGTGCAAAGTCCCACCAGACCTAAGGTGATATGGTGGTAGAACAGGGAAGTAGACATGGACATTAGAACAAAGAAATTGGACTGGAAGAGTGCTGATAACAGAGAACTATATCAGGTAGCTAGAAGTAGGTATCTCTATAGAACACTGTACAATGAAGACAAGCACTGTTTAACCACACAAAAACATACTTTTTGCTTTATCATTTTCATATCAGAATAAATATTGCTTTATCATTTTCATATCAAAATAAATATTTTCTGAGAAAAATTATATTTCATTTGAAAGTTCTGGATGTGAACTTCCTTCTCATATAATTTTAATTAAAATCTAACTGTTACATATCATGTCAGGGTCCTTCAAACACTATGGTTTTTCCATGCATTTACAAAATTTGTCCTGTTTTTTTTTTTGACTGCTGAATGGTAGCCCGTGTTCTAGTTCAGTACACTTGAGCACCATAACTCAAGTTGTGTTAAAAATCATAGTCATGAAAAGGTAGGTTTTCACATTATTTTGATATAAAAATTGATGGGGGTTGCTCAAATGATTGTTATAAAATATAAAAGTTAAAATTTCATATTTTCTTGAAGATCATAAAAAAAAATTCTCATGAGTTCTATGTAGTCATTGATAATTCTGGCTATGATATGGTGAAAAAGCACAAAGTCACTAGAGAGGGTGGTATACTGACCCTACTTGCTAAACTGATGTATTTGTGCACAGCAAGACGTCAAACAGAACATGAATCCAGGGCTTCAGATATCGAATTTGAACTAGGATTTCAGGAAATGAAATAGCTAATTACCAAGTAAACATATTTCTACAAAAAAATGCACTAAAGTGTGTTTAATACGAGGTGACATCAGAAGGTTCCTGGACTAGTTATGTTTAATAAAGATTAACTTATTTACCTAAGTTTTAACATCATCTCCTTTGAAATAGTCACCATGCACAGTAATATACCAGTCCCAGCATTCCTGCCACTTCTGGAATCTGGTCTGGAAGTTATTTTCTGTAGGCAAGTCAAGGACCTTCTGTGATTCACTCTGGATCATGGCAACAGTGTTAAAATGGAAACCTTTGAGTTGCATTTTCATCTTGGGGAAAAGATGGAAGTCTACAGGTGCTAAATCTGGTGAATAAGGTTGGTGCAGAAGTAATACCATGTTGCTTTTGATGAGACACTCACAAGTAAGGAGAGCTTGGTGACAAGGTGCATTTTCATTGGTCAGTTTTGCCAAAAGTCCTCCCTCAAAATGCCACAGTACAACTCTTGGCCCTGGGAGGCGAATTCTTGATGCACAATACCACATTCCCAGGAGTGACACTTGTGGAAGGTCTTCCAGATCACTCATTGTCTTCCAGAGATATTCTTCCACTTTTGAAGTGTCTGTGCCACTCAAAATATTGCGTACAACCCATTGCTTTATCTCTGTAAGCATGCCGAAGCATGCCCAGTGTGTCTGTAGCAGGCTTTCCAAGTTTAATGCAAAATTTCTTGTTGGCTCTTTGTTCCTGTCCAAAAAAACAAAACAAAAAAACAAACAAAAATACAAACAAACAAAAAAAAACCCACAATTTTCACAACTTGCAAAGTAAGCTCAGTGATGTCATTTGGTACACTGCCTCATGAAAGTCACTGCTAGCTTTCACAGCACACACAACCATGTGCTGCCATCTGTTAGTGTGCTACAGAACTAGTCTGGGAACTTTTTGATACTACTTCTTAAGTCTCCTAGAGTTCAAACTTAGCATGAAATTGTTGCATTGAGAATATTGTTTTTTTCGCTCTTGCTGTTTTAACAACATGTGGAGAGCCACTAGGCAAACCAAGTGGATATACTTGTACATGTAAAGTTAATTTTTCTTTGAGAAATATTGGTCAAAACCTGCCAATAAAAGTTATATTGTGCAATGCGTATAATTTTGTAAACTATTAAAGTCAGATGTGATGTTTTTTTTTTCAGATTTTGAATACAGTTGGGAGAATTTGTGTCAGTGTTTACGTATTCATTT
Organism: Octopus bimaculoides; assembly: GCF_001194135.2. Lineage (NCBI taxonomy): Eukaryota > Metazoa > Mollusca > Cephalopoda > Octopoda > Octopodidae > Octopus > Octopus bimaculoides. The sequence continues at coordinate 31,324,394 of NC_068998.1, forward strand.
TGTTTTTTTTCTTCTCTCTGTCTCCTACTAATATGTTTGCTGTAAGTTACAGATGTTGTTAATACCTTTAATTTATGTTTTTAATACTTAAAACAAGGAATTAGTTTTCACATTTTGTTTGTTTGTTAATCTAGGTCTACATGCAATTCTGAGAAAGGTATCAAATGGTTGTGGAATGTGCTAGAAACAACAGTTAAATCTCCCTTAAATCAACCATCTTTCTGTTTAAAAATATTTTCAAATTTTTTTTAGCAGAAAAGCTCCTCCCATCGTTTTTAAGTGAATAGTGCAAACAAAATTGGCCAATATCAGTCTGGAGGGAGGTGGTGGCAGAAAAAAATTATAAATTTTCCAAACTGTTTTTTCCATAAAAAGCTTATCCTCATCATTTCTAAGACTATGATGCGAAAAAAACAAAACAATAAATGAATGAAATAAATTGGAAAAAACCCTGCCAAAAGGGAGAAAATATAACTTATGTAGGTGTCCTGACCTGAAATTCTACCATTTATTGCCATTTTTAATAGCTCATTAAAACTGTATTGAAATGGTGTCATGTCCTCAAGTTTCATGATGTATTTACCTCTGTACCTACTATAAATGTGCCAAAACTCAAATTCCTGTGGCCTGTACTTTTGGATTAGCTAGGTCTGAAAGCACTGCAAAATCAACCATTTGTTACACTTATCAAAACAGGCTTTACATAAATATTTAAAATATTGCCAAAAAAATGTTTTCCCTCCAAGGACCTGAAAAAAAAGGCAACTATTATAACATGGTCACTATTAATTTGTGTAATTTGAAGATAATTATCATCTCAGTTTCAAAGATATGACACCACAAATATAGCTACTTATTCATTTAGGCAATATTTATTTAAGGGCATTACTATAGAAGAATGTCTCACGCCAAAACTACCATAATAAACACATTTTTACCGAATGCGCGAGGTGCAATTCAAAAAAATCCCGCTTTTTAGGATAGATATATAGAGACAAACAATCTTCTATTTACTATGCCGGATACACGGAGTGTTCATTTTGGTATGTTGAATCTTTTGTTTATTTTTATATATTTTGAGTATACTATACTGATGATCGAAAGTTACATATTGTAATAATTGTGAAATTGTTCGATATATAGTTAAGTCTGTTTTTGAGAAGCCAGTTTTTGAGAGTTGCATTTCCTCGCGTTCGGTAAAAATGTGTTTATTATAGTAGTTTTAGCATGAGGCATTCTTCTATAGTAATGCCCTTATATAAATATAAATAAATATATTCTAGTGGAATAAATGATGGATTTTTTCCCTTATGAGTTTTATCATGCTAACTACTTGATAAAGTTCTTATAAAAGATTTTATTCTATTATTGAATTAATTAAATATATTCATTTTGGCAAATTGGGCATAATTTCTACCAACTCATTGACCATTCAAATTGTCATATTTCCTAAAATATTCACCCAAATTTCACAAATGATGTATTAAAATTATTCTTTTTAGATGCTCTCAAAAACAAGAACAGGAAAAATTACATTTAAATATTTTCTAAAATTCATAGTAGAAAGAAAGCTAGGAGGTAAGTATATCTAGCTAAGGGAAAAGCAGTAAGGAAGAAGTTTGCCAATGTTCTGTAGCATGACAACTAGAGGCTTGAGGTGTTTGGATTGCAAGAGAAAATTGTGAGTTAGTAGGAGTGGTGTGTTGCAGAGAAAATCGTGATGTAGCAGGAGAGGTGTGTTTGTATGGCTGATGATTCATTTGCAGTTAGTGATTTTGCAAAGAAAGAGACCTGAAAGTGCCTCTGCGAAAGGCTGCTAAATGTAGAGAATGCATAGGAGAAGGACAATCTGCCTAATGTGGACTCAATAGAGGGACCAGTTACTCAAGTTGACAGTTGTATGGTAGATAAAATAGTTAAAAATAAAGACAGGGAAAGCCTCTGGCCCATCAACAATCACTGCTGAGATGTTTAAAATATCTGGTGGAATGGGATATAATCTAGTTACCCATTTTGTCAATCAGGTTGTCCACAAGGCAGGCATACACAACGACTCATGTAGCAGCTTTATAGTCAACTGTTAAAAGGTAAAGATGATGTCTTGGGCAAAAATAATTACAGAGGTATCAAATTGCTAGATAAAGTGATGAAAGTTACAGAAAGGGTCATATCTCAACTAATTTTAGGAAGAGAAGTAGCCTAGATGAAATGCAGTTTGGTTTGTACTAGATTGAAGCATTACTGATGCTATCTTCCTGGTGAGGTGACTGCAGAAGTATTTAGCCAAAAATAAACTTCTGTACTTTACTTTTGGCAACATGGAGAAAGCCTTTGATAGGGTTCCCTACTCTCTTATCTGGTGAGCAATGAAGAAACTAGGGATAGATGAGTGGTTGGTGAGAACTGTACAAGCCATGTACAGGGATGCTGTCTGTCGGATGAAAGTTGGCAATGAGTATAGTGAGGAATTTGGTGTACAGGTAGGAGCCCACCAAGGATTGGTTCTTAACCCCCTCTTGTTAATTACAGTCCTCTTAGCCATAACAAGAATTTAAGACTGGCTGCCCTTGGTAGCTTCTCTATGCTGATGACCTTGTTCTTATTGCTGAACAACTATCTGAACTCGAGAGGAAATTTCAGGTGTTGAAGGTTTGGAATTCTGGGGCCTTAGAGTTAATTTAGCAAAGTAGGAAAACAGACAAATCGCCGATTCCTTCAGAGAGATGGCCCTGCTTGATATGTAGAAAAGGTGTTGGTAGAAACTCCATACGGTGTACCCAGTATAAGCTATGAACATATAAGAAGTGCAGTAGTATCACAGGAAGGCTAATGGAGAAAATAGTCTTTGTGTGTGGTAAATGTGCAGGTACAACAAACACTAGGAATGTGCAGAAGATAGAATCCCCAAAATGTTTGGGAGGATCCTTAAAAGTAGTAGGTAGCTTCTGTTATCTAGGTGACCAAGTTAGCAGTGGAGGAGAAAGTTCTGAAAGCATAGTTGCTAGAATAAGAACAGGCTGGACAAAGTTAAGAAAGCTGCTACCTTTGTTGGTAATGAAGGGCCTCTCTCTCAGAGTGAAAGGCAGATTGTATGATGCTTGTGTATGTACAGCTATGCTACATGGCAGTGAAATGTGAACTATGGCTACAGAGGACATGCAAAAGGTCGAAAGAGATGATATCAGTATGCTCTGCCAGATGAGTAATGTCAGTGTGCATGTATGACAGTGTAAAATGGTTTAAGAGAAAAATTAGGTATAAGAGGTATCATTTGTAGTGTGCAAGAAAGATGACTGCTGGTATGGTCATGTGATGTGTATAAAACAGCTGCTTTAAGAAGTGCTAATCTCTAATTGTGGAGGGAAACTATGGAAGGGGTAGACCCAGGAAAACACGGGATGAAGTGGTGAGAAAGGATTTCCAGATGTTGGCTTCACTGAGGAGATGACAAGAGACTGAAACTTCTGGCAATTTGCTGTGCTTGAGAATTGAGAAGACATGTCAAGCTAAGTAAAATCATGGCCTTCCATACATACAGGCATATCCTTTATGGCTATGCACACCACTTCCTCTTTCAGCTAAGAAGTCCTTGTCTTGAGAGCTCACAGGTTCTGCTGCTACATAAAAAATACCCATGCTAGTGCCATGTAAAAGTGCCTGTGTTAACGTCATGTAAAAGCATTCATGCCAGTGCTACATAAAAGCACCTCTGCTGGTATCACATAAGAGCACCTATGCTGGTGCCATGTAAAAGCACCCAGTGCACTCCGTAATGTGGTTGGCATTAGGAAGGGCATCTAGCCATAAAAACTATGCCAAAGTAGACAATTGAAATCTGGTGCAGCTTTCTGGCTGGCCAGCTCCTCTCAAACCATCCAACCCTTGTCAGCATGGAAAACAGATATTAAATGAAGGTGATGATGATGATGATGCACGTGGGGGATCGCCTGATCTAGGAGGAACAACATTACATACAACTGATCTTTCATGAGACTTTAAATGACTGATATAGCCAGCCTTAGATAGGAGTACATGGTCACGTGTTTCATCCCTCCAGCACTTTGTTCTTATTGATGTTTTGATAACATCCCTTCCGAAGTCAACACTTTGGCCTTTTATACTCAAAGCAACTCTCTTCAAATGTTTCACAACCTTCCTTATAAGTTTACTTCATTTGATTATTTCCAAAGCTAGTTCTTTCTAGTTCTCTACATCGATTCACAGTTCCTTCAGGTTGTGTGCATACACTCATACAAGCTAAATTACAGAAATTTTGAAAATTTTTTAGGAGGGGCAGTTATAACTGTCCTAGACAATTGTAATTTTAGTGTATCATTAATAAGCTTATCTGCTGACAGTTGTTATCCCAGATCAAAGGAGACAACAATAACAGCTTTTGAATACTCCCTACTAAACACTGATTATCATGGCTGACTTGTTTGCAGAATGCAGTTGAGATGTGAAGACAATTTGGAAGCTAACAATGCAATAAGGTTTTGTGTTACAGTTTAACAAGATCACTATAAAAACTTATGAAATGCTACAGACTGTTTATGAATTGACTTGTATGAGTGAAGCATCTATTTTTCACTGGCACAATTGGCCAAGAAGCTCAGGATGATCTCTCTTTTTTACAGTAAAGGCATCGTCTACATCCAATGGGTTCCCTCTGGCTAAATGGTCAACAAAGGGTACTTTGTGAAGGTTTTGAGGGAGTTAAGGATGTGATTTCGTCACAAAAGGCCAGAGCACCTGCACCAGGACAATGCTCGTGCCCACAATTCCATGCTTGTAACCAACTACATTACAAAGATGGGCATCAAAACTGTCTCTCACCCTCCCTACAGTACAAACCTTGCTCCCTGTGACTTTTGGTTGTTTCTTTAAGATGAAAGAGAGAATGAAGGCGACTGGGACAAGGTCCCAAATACCTTCACTTTGGAGGACTTCCATGGGGCCTACATGAAGTGGCTGGGGTGCAACAAGTACATTGAACTCAGGGGAGCTTACTTTGAAGAAGTTTTGTACCACTTTGAAATAAATAAATATCTCTCCTGAGAAAGTTTCAAATCTTCTGGGATGCACCTTCTACATACATACATACATACATGATGATGACTGTCCACTCATGACTGAGGAAGACCATTGCTGACCTTTAAGAACATTGTGTGCTCTAGGAGTAACTTATATTTTGCATTTGTGGCTCCGTTGGTGGCTAATGAGCCCTGCTCTTGACAAGCATACATGACTGCAAACATTGCAAACCAAGCTTTCCCCATTCATTACACTAGCAGTGTGCTTTCAAGTAGCAGGCTTAAATTCTTCATGCAGAATGTGTGCTCTCTCTATCACAGGCCTTTAGTGAGGACTTGACATAGTCCTTAAATAGCAGCCTTGGTTTCTACCAGGGTCTCTTTCCACTAAGAAGTTCCCCATATAGCATCTGTTTAGAGGTCCTGCTATCCTTCATTCTAATAAGGTGTCCAGTCCAATGTAACCAGTGCTCGTGCTCCATCGCCTCAATACTCAAGATATCAGGTTTCCTCAGGACCTGTGTGTCGGAGTTCTTAAGGTCCAGCCAACATTCAGAATGTGACTCAGACATCTCTGATGAAAGCGTTCAAAGACCTTTACATGACGTTTGTAAAAGGTTCGTGTCTCACATGAGTAAAGGAGTGATGTCAGCACACATGCATGGTACACAGCAATTTTTGTTTGCCTTGTGATGCCATGCTGGGACCAGACATGAGACTGAAGAAACTAGAAGGAATCAGTTGCTTTCGCAGCCTGAAAAATATTTCCTCATTCAAGGAGCAAGAATGGCTAAGTGTGCTGCCTAGGTAGACAAATTTGTCTACCACTTTCAGTATTGTTCCTTTAACCAAGATAGCTTTATACAGTCATCTGTATAAAGAAGGTCATGAATAAGAGACTGAAAAGCTTTTGAACTGGCAGCAAATTGGCACAGATTAAAGAGGCAACCAGAAGATTGATACCTGACATATATTCCCAGAGAGCTGACCTTAGCAAAAGTATGAGTAAAAGCAGCAGCAAAGTACAAAGAAAAGAGAGTTGGGGCAAAGATATCACCCTTCTTGACACCATTCTCTACAGGAATGGGTCCCGCCATGCCACCACCAACACTGACCCAAGCCTCTATCCCATCATGAAATGATTTAATTATAGAAATAAAGTAATTCAGACATCCAAGTTTGCCAAGTATTTTCCATAGCAAGGCCCTAGTCACAGTATCAAAGGCCTTGGTTAAATCAATGAATACCTGGACAAGATCCGTATTCTGTTCATAGCACTTCTCTTGCATCTGTCTTGCTGTGAAAATCATATCCATTGTCCCTCTACCAGATCGGAAGCCACATTGAGATTCAGATAGGACATTATTTATGAGACACTCATTCAGGTGGGTAAGAAGAATATTTGCCAGAACCTTGCCAGCAGCTGATAGTAGAGCAATACCTCTGTAGTTACTAGACATTATTCTGGCTCCTTTTCCTGTATAGAGAGAAAGAATAATTGCATCCTTCCAGTCTTTAGGCACTGCACCATCCCTCCAGACTATACTAATAAGTTCATGAAGGGACTGTGTGATGTAATCACCACCAAATTGCAAGACCTCAGTACAAATTCAGGTATTATTTGATTGTTTCACTCATTCAATTTTGACTAAGAAAAAAAAAAAAAGGATTTTTTGCATGGAATCAAGCACCCTGACCTCCTAATATACTGCAAACTCCTTATTTTTGTTCGTAAAAAAAGGAGGTGGGGGAAACTGGATCCCATATCCCATAATCATTGTAAATGAATAAATGAAAATGCAGAGGTTATAGAAATTAGAGTGGTACTGAAGCCAGTGGAGAGATAACGAATGATA
>NC_068998.1:31332177-31333710 GCF_001194135.2 Octopus bimaculoides
AGGAGGTCACCAGAATTCATTCAATGAAAAAAAGAAAATTTTCAATCATTCCAGGATGTGGGGATGGGGGTCTGGTTTCCCCCACCCCACTATTTTTCCAAACAAAAATAAAGAGTTTGCAGCATATTAGGAGGTCAGGGTGCGTGATTCCAGGCAAAAAATTCGAGTTTTTTTTTCTTAGTGAAAATTGTGCAGGTGAAATGATCAAAATTTACCCAAATTCCATCCCTCTTCTCTCTTTCACTCTAATCATCATCCAGAACTTTGCTTGCACCAGACTGTGGTCTGTCCAGCATTCCAATCCATGAAAGAAGAGCTGATCTCTAACTGTGGAGGAACCCTGTGGAAGAGGTAGACTCCGCAAGACATGGGATGAGGTGGTGAAACATGATCTTTGAATGTTGGGTCCTAATGAGGTGATAAATGATTGAGACCTTAGGTGCTTGAGAAGACTTGTCAAGCCAAGTGAAATCATAGTCATGACCAGTGTTGGTGACACGTAAAAGGCACGCATGCCAGTAACACATAAAGGGCACTTGTGCTGGTGACACGTAAAGGGTTTCGGAGGCAATATTATTCATGGCAAACGTTGATTCGATCTGCATGAACCACACTTTCACATCCCCTGTGAAACAAGGTAAAGAACTGTTATTCATGGTGAGACGAGTAACAGAAAGATGTCAATTACGGAGGAAAAGTTTCTAAAATAGCGTGTGACCGTGCTGTTAGATGTAACAGACAGCTCAGGCAGCTGTGCTTGTGTCCACGTGGGGTATTCAAAATTAGCGTGCATGTATAGCTTGAGAAATGGCATCGAAGTTTATGAAGAAAGACAAAATGGTGATGAGCTGCATGGTGTAGCAATTCATGTGTGCAAGAGAAAAAAAAAGAATATTTGGCTATTTTCAAAAAAAATAAAATTAATCTTTTTAGCCCGAATTGGCTACAAAAACAAAAGTGAATTATTGTTTTGGGTGTTGACATCCTAGCAACAGATTGTTCGTATATGAAAATGTGTTGGTGTAAGTGTGGTGTGTTTGTAAATAACTTTGGTGTGGTTTCCTTAATAACACGCAGTTTTCTTTAAACAAGGCGTCCGACAAACCACTATATATATATATATATATATATAATTTGAAGATAAGCAACAAAAATTCAATAGGTTATAGCAGTACGTACGTTTCGTACAAGCTCCATTTATTCATGTAGTGAGAACACTACTTAGAATGTAGAATGAAAATGTACTGTTGAACAGCAGCATAGTCAAGATGATATGTTTTCTTCTCCTACTCTTGTTTTTTGCACATATCTACAAAGTGACTTTCTAAAATGAAATTCCATTATGCAGCTGAGGAGTACATTTTCATTCTACATTCTAAGTAGTGTTCTCACTACATGAATAAATGGAGCTTGTACGAAACGTACGTACTACTATAACCTATTGAATTTTTGTTGCTTAACTTCAAATTTTATTCACCAAATCTCTTGATTTTGTTTTTGGTTTTTACCCTACCAAATTCTGGTGCCTCAAAC
>NC_068998.1:31333768-31337520 GCF_001194135.2 Octopus bimaculoides
ATATATATGGGAGAATGTGCGAAAAACAACAACAACAGACGAGGACAGGTGGTGTAAACAACAAAAGGATGTATTAGTTTGACGCTCGGGAATACAGAAAGTCTTTAACGTTTCGAGCTACGCTCTTCAACAGAAAGAATACAGAGAAAACAAGGAGAAAAACATGGAGAAAAAAAATTGAAAGGTAAATGAAAGGTAAATGATCTATCATGGCTTCTGCGATGTATACATATATTTTTTTATATTGGGGTCACCATTTTATAGCGGCTGTTGTTGGCTGTTCAAGTGTGTGTTATTAAATGGAAAACAGCTAGTATAAATCACCATAAGACATTTTTGTGTATAAATATACTGTTTATTCTGTGTTCACCTTTTGTGGTGGAAGCATGTAGTATGATACAAAAACATGTATGTTTACATACAAAGAAAGTTTTGATTTTTGCTTTTGCACTGAAAGTAACATATAATGTTTGTATTGCAGTATTATGCATGTGTGTAATGAGAATAGTCATTTTGAGAATGTGTGCATGATAAAATATCTTCGCTTATGAACCATATATCTTGTGTCGAGGTGAATAGAGATATGAGTCGCATGTGGGAGATTGCATGTGGAGCTGCAGAGAAAACATGTGTCCTTGACAGAAACCTGGCAGGAACTGAGGCCATTTCTATAGTGTAGCTCAGAACGAGGCTAGTGTCTCAGAACAAGGCTACTGTATCAAAGTGAGGCTAGTGTGGAAGTTCAAATGGCTGTAATAATGAGTTTTCTTGGAAATGAAATAAGAATATCTAAAAGCGATATGGTAGCAGTCAGCAGAGAGGCGAAAAAGAAAGAAGAAAAATCTTTTAAGTGTGGTGCAACTGTGAGTTGAGATGTTCAAGTGTAGGCATAATGAGAAAGGCAGTTCACAGAATTTAGTGGTTGGGTATAATTAGGCAATAATCTTGTGTAGCTCTGCGTTGGCAAGACTTGAAAAATATAGAAAAAAGTGAAAAGGGTACAGTGAACTTGCCGTGAGGATTGGGATATCCAATGTTTTGGATTCAATCCTTCATCAGTTGAAGAAAGACAGAGTTTCCATCCTCTCAGCTTCGAAAACCGGCTGCAACTGATAATGGACGCAGAATAACACGGCTGCTAACGTAAAAAGGAAGTTATAGGAGAGGGCATGCAGAAAGGAAGAGGAAAAGACTTTTAAGACTCTTCATTTTTTCCCCATTATTATTATTATTATTATTATTATTATTATTATTATTATTATTATTATTATTACTAGTAGTTGTAGTACTGCTCGCATAAGCATTAGTATTAGTAGTCTTACTAGTATTAACATTTGTTTTAGCCATACTCCGACCTACCCAGGAAGTGGGGATGCTTGTATCCTGATTTATGCTGGTTATAGTGCTCGGATTATGGGTGTGGTATATGTTGTCGTGTTCGGTGTTAGTGTTTTAACTGTATTGACCTATGTTATGATTATATATATTTAGGTAGCAGGAATTAAGTAATGGATGAGGTAACAACAGATTCTATATTGGGTGGAGAAGAGTAGGATAATTTCAGAGTAAATCCGTTGAAGATCGAATGGCACTTATGGTGATGTGGGAAGTTAGAGTCTACTATTTGAAAAAAAGGGTTTTGACTAAGCCCTTAACGTTTAAAGCGAATGTGGGTGTAAACCAGAGAATTGATCTTCTCCCACTTTTATTAGCAATATAGGTGAAGTATAATCTATAGTATTTGTTAGAGGAGAGTTGCGGGATACATTGTTGTTTATCAGTTTGGGATTTGCGGAGGGTCAGAGTAGGTAACAAAAACAGGACAGTGAAAACAAAATAGTGTAAAAAACATACGAGGTAAGGTGGTGAATGCTGGAGGAACAAGCTTTGACAGGAGAAAAGATAGGAGAGGAAACAGACAAGAATGCGTCTGGTCTGTGTGGCAGACCAAAAGAAAAGAAAGATGGCTGATGGTCACATGTGAGCAACGAGAGAGTAAAGGAGGAAGAGTGAGAGAGAGAGGGACAGATAGAAAATGGTGAAGGGGAGAACGTTCGCCACCTTACCTTGTATGGCTTAGCAGCACTCACTGTTTGTTTTCACTGTCCTGTTTTTGTTTCCAACTTTGACCCTCTGCAAATCCCAAATTTTATTTTGGTTCACAGGAGCAACTGTTTTCTCGAAGTATATGTATAAATGTATGTGTATGTCTATGTATAAATGTATGTGTATGTCTATGTATAAATGTATGTGTATGCATGTGTGTGTGTGCGCATGCACGCATGCATGTGTACATGTATGTGTTCATGTGTGTATTTGCTATGCATACATATGGTAGGAAGGGGTGAAATTCGTTAACTGTAAGGTTAGAGATGCAGTGTATAGCTTACGATGCACTGAAGGACGGTGCAGAAACATGACAACTACCAACATTGGAGAGACTGTACACAGCATAAGAGAGCGTATAGGTGAACATTGGTGAGAGCTCAAAGAAGGGAAAAGCTCATCAGTGCTCTACCAACATACTCAGGCAAAACATGGAGGCTCGATTAATAGTATAGAAGTGATATGACACTTAGATCACAGAGTCCACACACATAACAGTACACACATAACAACTACAAAGCACTGTACTTAATGACTGACATGGTCGGATCGAACGATTTCGGATTTTGATGCATAGTATCTTAATCTTCATCAGCAACTCTTAACGCCTAAGGTTAAACTCAACTACCTCCGTCAGTCTTATAAGAAAAATCATTGAAAACCCTGTGTTGATTTTCAAAGCAGTAAAAGTGTAAACAACAAAATTTTGAGTTATTTTAACTCTTGTTTCTAGTAATAGCTGGTGCTGGTCAGTACTCTCCGTCACTTTTGTGACCTCTATTAATTTTGCCTTCAGGTTCAAATTGCTAATAAACCACCCATTTAATTTGTTGTTTACACTTTTACCGCTTTGAAATTCAGCGCAAGTTTTCAAAAAGACTGACAGAGATAGCTGAATTTAACCCTAGGCGTTAAGAGTCACTGACGTGGGTTAAGATGCTATGCATCAAGATTCTAAATTGTTCCATCCGACTATGTACGCTGGGGACTTAACTTCCTTTGTTAGTCATTAACTTTGTAGCTTTTGTGACTTCTATTAATTTTTGCCTTTAGGTTAAAATAGCTAAGCCACCCGTTTAATTTTACACACACACACACACACACACACACATACACACACACACACACACACACACGCATATATATATACATGCATGCATGCATGCATGCATGCATACATACATACATACATACATACATACATACATACATACATACATATGTACATACATATCACATCACGAAGTCTGGCCCTTCACTTCAAGGTTACAAAATATTTCAGCCTTTTCATGGAGCCCATAATGGAATACTGCTTTTTCACCCAGAACAGTGCTACTGCTAAGCACACGGACATCCAGGACATTAAGTACAGTGCTTTGTGGCCTTTGAGTTATTCTAACTCTTGTTTCTAGTAGTAGCTGGTGCTGATCAGTACCCTCTGTCACTTTTGTGATCTTTATTAATATATATATATATATAGAGAGAGAGAGAGAGAAAGAGAGTGAGAGAGAGGGAGGGAGAGGCAATCTCAATTTCCAACTTGGCATGGAAGTTGTGTTAGAACACAGAACACTGCATTATTTACCGTGAGAAGATCTCTCATATGAACTTGTGGGTGACCACAAGTCCATATGAGAGATTCTCTT
>NC_068998.1:31341753-31347169 GCF_001194135.2 Octopus bimaculoides
GTGTGCATGTGTATGTGTGTGATGGGTGTATATATGTATAGATATCTGTATGCATGTATATATGTGTACATATTACATGTACATCTATATATATATATACATCTACACATATGTATACATATACATGTATGCATATAGATTTATATCTATATATATATCTATACATATACGTGTACATATACATCTATATGTATACATATACATCTCTCTGTCTGTCTCTCTCTCTTTCTCTTTTTTTCTCTCTCTCTCTGAAACCAAAACCAAGTCCAAAGTCTCTATCTTATCTGATACGAATGAAATTTAACAAACACATGGATGCACATACAAATCCCAGGTAAATCCTCATGTGTGTGTATATATATATATATATATATATATATATATATATACATACACACATTAAAAATGGAGAAGGTTTATGGGATTATCTTAGGTTTCCCATCCATATGGGTTTAGCTTTATGGCATATCGTCAGATCCCCCAAACCTACTGGCCCAAGACCTCTTAAAAATATGGAGGAGGAAATGCCTCACTATTCAAAAGTAACAATTGGGGATTGTCTCCCTTAGCTATTGGCTATTGACTTCTTGCTGTGCCACCATCTTATGGGCTAGCAGGAACCTCCTGAAATGCAAACATGGCCCCAAAATCCCCATTCTGGAGTTAAGTATGTTCTCTGGTTCAAGTGAACCCTTTAGGACTCTTGCATGTTCAGCTATGCATAATTGGCAACGCTTCGTCCCGTTGATGTTGGGGCCTGGGTTCTCGAGGATTCTCCATGAGATTGAGTATGGAATTCCATCGTCTCTTAGTTGCCAGACATGGCTGGCCAGTGATGTTATGTATCTCCTTTCCAGAACTCTGAAGGAGGATCTGTGGTTGGAGAGACATTGCTCGAAAGAGTTCATGGAACACCCAGTGGGTGTGTGTTGTTGGTGCTGTATCTGCCGGTGTTGTTGTTGTTGCTGGGGCTGGGACTGCTGATGCTGGTGTCGCTGGATACATTGGATGTTCCGGGAACAGGTCTTCCTTTAGAGTTCCGGAAAGGAGGTATGCAACATCACTGGCCAGTCACGTCTGGTAACAAAGAAAGGATGGGATCTTATACTATTGTGAATTTCTTGGATGCTAACTTTAACCTCACTACATCATTTTATCAACCATACCATAAACCCAATAACAATATTATTTATATACATGCACAGAATAATCATCATTGTAATATTATTAATAACATGCCTAATAACATTGAAAATAGAATTAACTTATCCTATAATGAAGAATTTTTTAATAAGCATAAAGACTATTATAAATTAGCTCTTAGGAAAGCTCTTAGGAAAGTACAACAAAATTATCAAGGATTTTTCTAATCATACTAACAGTGATATGGATAGGAATTACAATAAACACACTACCAAATCCACACCACATAATAAATTAAAACACCCTGGCATGCAACTTAATTCTCTCAATAATGTTATTAATAATAATATACCTAATTTTACAGACAATAGTTACGAGAAAAAAATTAACGAAAATAGTAACATGAAACAAAATCACTTTACAACACAAATCTTCTATTTCATCACATTCTCTTAATAACTCACATAACTACATAACCAATTTTAATAATGTTAGAAATAATAATAATATTAAATGTAAACAGAAACCTATACCATATATTCGAATGGGTGACCCAGCTAATACAAACCACCATACCAGTAAGAAAAACAATAACATCATTTGGATTATATTTCCTTTTGCTAAACATTTAAAGTCTTATTTTATCAAATCTATTCAATCCATTATTAAATCAAACTTCGTAACTCTAAATATGCTAAGATATTTAATAACAAAATTATTAGATTTGGTCCCGTTTCTCCTAACCTATTTAAGATTATTTCCTCTTTTAACAATAGAAGATTAAACCATTACTACAATGAATTAACTTCCTCTACTACAAATACTAACCCCAATTATTCCAGTAGCTCCGTATCTAATACCAACAACTCTTATAATCACACTACCCCTATCTCCATTAATACATATACACATAACGATAGAATGCCTAATATTAGTAATAACTTCAATTACGCCAGTAATCCAGTTCACTATATATTAGTTGTGCTGATTCTGCCCATGAAAAAGGAACAAATAATACAATGTGACTGCAGGTCATGACATCTGGGCAATGCCAGAATGCATTATTAGTATGTATATATTAAAAAAAAATTACCGAAAAGACAAATTCAAGGGAGCCAAATTCCAAAAGATGCCACTCTAAAGTAACATCCCTTGATTCATTGTTTCATTCATGTGAATTTACAAGAAATCTCATGAACGAAGCGAGACTGTTTTCCCAAATGCAGGCGAACATCTTTCTCCATGTGATCGGCTAGAAAAATTTGTTAAGACACCTCAATAGTCTCCTACTTTTCTTAACATGAAACCAATGGTAGCCTTAATTTACAAATAAAGAAATTATATATCCACCAATGCAATGTCGTTCGACATTTACGTATATATATATATATATATATATATATATACATATTCTAAATCTCTCAAAGAGAGATATTCAGTAACAGTTCTTTAAAGTAAAGGCTATTTGCCAACACAATGTGGCTGTTCTGGAGGGGACGATGATATTGTTGATTAGCTCCAGGAAACATCGTTTCCAGCTGGCGATATGACACAATATGTGTCATTATTTTCTGAAAACTATTATTTTTGAAAACTATATATTCGAGAGGTGAATTCAGCAATATCACCTAGCCAAGCAGCTATTCTGTGTTGATGAACGGCAATAACCCAGAAACCAGCCTACAGATGTTGTTTTGCACTAGATGGGAGTGCTGAACTCCCTGTTCAAAAATATAAGGACACAGATACTGGGTCGCAAAGTTAGTTGGAAACGATGTTACCTGGGGCTAAACAACAGTAACATCGTCCCCTCCAGGACAACCACTTTATCTTCGCAAATAGCCTTTACTTTAAAGAACTGCTACTGAATATCTCTCTTTGAGAGATTTAGAAATAATAATATTTCTATTTTTAGATCAGTAATTGTGTGTCACTTTGAAAACTATATATTCGAGAGGTGAATTCAGTAACGCCACCTAGCCAAGCAGCCACTCTGTGTTGATAAAAAGCAATAACTCAGAAACTGGTCCACAGATGTTGTTTTGCGCTGGATGGGAGTGCTGAAAATATAAGGACACAGATTTTGTGTTGTATAGCCAGCTGGAAACGATGTTTTCCTGGGGCTAAACAACAGTAACATCATCCCCTCCAGGACAGCCACATTATGTCAGCAAATAGCCTTTACTTTATATATGTATATACTTTTACTTTTTTCAGTCATTTGACTGCAGCCATGCTGGAGCACCACCTTAAAGGCATTTAGTGAAAGAAATTGGCCCCAGAATTTATTATTTGTAAGCCGAGTACTTATTCTATCGGACTCTTTTGCTGAACTGCTAAGTTATGGGGACATAAACACACTAGCATCGGTTGATCAGCGATGGTGGGGAGACAAACACAGACACACACACAAACATATACATATATACATACATAAATACACACACACACACACACACACACACACACACACACACACACACACACACATATATATATATATATATATAACGAATGAGATAAAGAGACCAATGGCATAAATAAATTTATATTTTATGTAGAATGTCTTACAGCTGTTTCAAGGAAAATTCAATGTATCCCTTCATCGGAGATGGTAATAGTAGAAGATAAGGATTATTACATCTGTATGAAGAGATTTGTAGTAAGAAATGAGAGCGATGCGGAGAAGAAAAAACAAAGAAGAAAAAGTACTTGGAGTATAGTTCCATTCCAAAAGTAAATATCCATGTATAGAATCCGTGTGGGTATTTTCCAGTGATAATTATAGTTATATTGGTGGATATATATCATTTCGTATCCAGTTTACTCTGTGGGTTGTTTACTTAAAGGACAGCCCGAAGTGAGTGGAAGATGTGTGTAAGATTGTGAGATCAAGCCATAAGACAGGAAGGAAGGAGGAGGAAATATTTAAGGGAGAAATGAAGGTAGTAGTGCAAGCAGTAGGCTATAAATAGATGAATAGAGGAAGATGTGTAAGAGATTGTGAGGTCAGTTATACGGACAGGAGGGAAGGTAGAAGGAAAGAGAACAAAGGAAAGAAGACAGGGGTGGAAGTATAAGTGTTGTAAAGAAATGGATAGGTGGAGAAAGGGAGTGTTAAGAGATAAAGTGAAGTAGTAAAGGGAGGCAGTTACAGTTGTGTTCAGTGTCAGGATAGGAAGGAACCAGTAGGGGGTGATGATGTTGGTGGGGTTCGAAAAGTAGTAATAAAAAGGAAAAATGTATAATAAGAGAGAAAGGTAGTAGCGTTAATATTCTGTAAATATAGTTGAAAATTAATTTGAAGGATGGTAGTAGGGGAACCTAATAGCTAACTAATAAAGGAACATATATACTTATACATATAATTACAAGTGTGAATCAAGTTGTTTGGGGTTACCTATGGAAATTGTGGGAGTACGTTGTGTGGTCATTTATGCATTTGTGTCTGTGATAGAATTTGAATGTATGGAAGAAATGGTGATTACAGGTGCTAAGTGCTTTGTTATACCTATTAAGTAGTATGGGAGAATTGTATTTTAAAATATGGAATGCTTCCTTCAAGCAAGGTTTGCAATTAGAGCGCTGGCCTTGGTATGGAATTCCTGAGTCCAGTATAGTGGGTATTTGTGTTTTTGAGGTGGTGAATGTGGTTGGCTAGTGTTGTAGATTTGCTGTGCTTATCATATCTAAAAGAGTGAAGGTGAGCTGCATAACATTGCTTGAAATTTTTAGTTGAACCTATGTATGTAGCTGTAGAGTTATGTAGCAGATTGGCAACAGTGCATTTGTATATTACGTTGTATCTTACGCAATATGTTTGTAGCGAGCAAATTGCCCCGGAGCAACAGTTACAAGTAGATGAAGCTTGGGGGTTGTGTTCTGTGGTGGATGAGGTGATATTGTCGGAGGATAGGTTATATGAGGATGTAGAGGAATCTAGATCAATGCAATCATTACTGTTATAGTTATTATTACCTCTATTGTTATTATTAGAAGATATAGTAGTATTATTTCGGGGTGTACTAGTGGGCTGGGATATATTATGGTCGTGTTCAAGTGTACGAGTATCCGTGCTAGATGTACATGTGTGAATGTCTATGTTGGGTATATGTGTGTGCTGAGTGCTAGTATTACTATCGTTATGATTGTGTGAGTTTTGATAATAGAGTGAGAGTTTATGTTTATTAGAAGTTGCTATAATAGATTCGAAGCTAGGCGTGGTTGAATAAGACAATTTCAAAGTGGATCTGTTAAATATAGAATGGTATTT
>NC_068998.1:31347179-31356051 GCF_001194135.2 Octopus bimaculoides
GGGGGGGGGGTATACTATAGTATAGAGCGGCCGCCGCTTTTTTGGGGGGTTCTGTACAAATTATAATCTAAGTATTTTGGTAGAGAAGTGCTATCTACTTGGATTTAGACCTCGTGTTATAGGTGTGTTTGTGGGGTCTGTTGGAGAGTGTGGGTGGTTGGTTGCGGTTGTGATGATTGGTATGTCTTTGGAATGTGATTTGGGATATAAGTTGTTTAAGTCTGGTGTTATGGATGTATTTTATTTGTTGGGAGAAACCACTAGCGGCAAGAGCTTGATTGTAGTATGGAGAGTGATTGTTGAAGATTTCCTCGGAAGAGGATAGATCAGATATGCAGGTTGAAATACCCTTGACTATGTTATCGAAAGTAGATTTGTGGTGATTGGAGTGTACGTTGAGGTATTTCAGGTATCGGTTAGGTTTATGATATGGGGAGTATTGTGAGTTTGATAAGTTTAGAGTAACGTCTAGAAAGTTAGCAGTTTTATATGATGCATAGATTTAGAATTCTTCTTTGTTTTTTCTTCTCTGCATCGCTCCCATTTCTTTCTGCAAATCTCCTCATACAGATGTAATAATCCTTATCTTCTACTATTACCATCTTCGATGAAGGGATACATTGAATTTTCCCTGAAACAGCTGTAAGACATTCTACATAAAATATAAATTTATTTATGCCATTGGTCTCTTTATCTCATTCTTTTTATATATACACACGCAAATACACAACCCATGTTATATTCTCCATTTATGTTGCAACCACATCTGGGGCAAAACTAGTCAATATACAGCACTTACTTGGTATTACGTGTATCATTAGGGTCTGGTTGACTTCATTACCCTTCATAACCTTTATATGTATATGTATATATATATATATATATACATGATGGGCTTTTTTCAAGTTCCGTCAACCAGATCCACTCACAAGACTTTGGTCAGTCCAAGGCAATAGTAGATGACACTTGCCTAAGGTGCCACACAGTGGGACTGAACCTAAAACCATGTGGTTGGGAATCAAGCTTCTTACCACACAGCCTGACCTGTATATATATATATATTTAAATAATAAGGGTGATAAATTGTATATTTTCATTTGTCTTGCCCGTTCATGAGTGCTAAATTTCCCTTCCAAAATTCACTTGTCTGTGATGAAAAATACTCCTCCAGTACTGTTCTGACCTAATCTACAGAATTCATATTTTTTCCATCCAAATGATTTTGAAAACTGCAGAATAAATGATAATCAGATGGAGCAATGTCCAGCGAATATGATGGGTGGGACAGCATTTCCCATTCAAACTGCTCAAGCCTTTGGAATGTCATCCTCACTGTATGTGGCTGAGCATTATCCTGATGGAAGAATACCTTTCGTCTTCAAACCAAAGATGGTTGCTTTTCTTCTAGTGCTGGTGTCGATGAATGGTTGACTGACCAAATTCAAGCTTCTCTGCTGGTTTCTCAACAATTACGATGGGATTTTGTTTCACCAGGGTTTGCAGGATGTCCTTGTCATGCTCTACAGATCTTCCAGGATGATGCTTGTCTTCTAGGCTGTAGTTTCTGGCTCAGAATTTCTGGAACCACCATTGACACTGGTTTACACTTATTGTCTGATCCCCATATACTGCATTAATATTCTTCACATTTTCCATTTCATCGTTGCCTTTATTGAACTCATAAAACAAAATATGGCGAATATGCTCCTTTGTCACTTCTATTATAGCTTTGAAGAAATAACTGTTAAAATTGAACGGCAAAAACATTCACTATGAATAAGTACTAGGTAAAATTATTACCTGCTTTTATAGCAAGTTGATGTAGGTAGTTTATCCCATTCTCCTCCAACTATTAGTTCATGCAATTGAAAAAAAAACACATTATTTATGGGATGACCCAATATATATATATATATATACATACATTTATATATTTATATATAGATATGTATGTATGTAATATATATATATATATGTATATGTGACCTTTTCTCATATATGTATAATTATTTTATTTTGTCATGTTTGTTTTCATCATTGTCCTGTACATTCAGTAGCTATACTCAGTGGTTTCTCATCACTGGTGCCACCAAGAGTGAACAATATCATCGTTAAAGGTGTGAAATTGTTATGATCTTTTGGATGATGACTGATGAGGAATTGGTTCCAAAATTTCCGTTTGTTGTGTTCTTGTTAAATTTTTGGAACGTTATTTGATGTAACACCAGGCACATTTTTCTTATTTTTTTTTTACTCATTCTCTAGAATATTCAGTTGAATATTTTTTGTTCAATGTCTGTTTCCTTCTCTTCTCTCTTTGTCTTTCTTTTGCCTTCCTCTCCTTGTCTCTCTCTTTCTTTTGCCTTCCTCTCTCTTTCCCTCTCTAACACTTTCGTCTGTGTTGCTTTTGTCCCTCGGCCTTTCACCACTCTTTCTCTCCTCCCACTACCACATGACCCGTGACCACATCTCTTTCTCATCTATTTTTTCCTTTTTTGCCTCAAGTTTGACTCCTCCACTTTCTTATACAGTTTGTTTTTAACTTTTGTTCTGACTTTCTACCTGTCCCTTTCTTGCTTCCAGCCCTACAAGACTTTGCATTACTCTTCACCTGTCCATCTTGCAGCCACATGACCTTTTTTCTTTGTATATGTATAATTATTTTATTTTGTTGTATTTGTTTTCGTCATTGTCCTGTATGTTTGTTAGCTATTCCTGGTGGTTTCTTGCTGCTGGCACCACCAAGGATGTACAGTATCATCATTAAAGGTATGAAATTGTTATGATCTTTTTGACATTGATTGATGAGGAATTGGCTTTAAAATTTCTGTTCGTTGTGTTTTTGTTAAATTTTTGGAACATTATCTAATGTAATGTCATGCACTTTCTTCTTATTTTTTACTCATTCTATGTATGTATGTATATATGTTGTATGTATGTGTTGTGGAAGGATTCTGACCACCCCCAAGTGACTAAAAGTGGACTCACACATTGCTATAAAATAAAGAACTCTCAACAGTTCAGGGTAAGCAGTTCACTGTGAGTTGTTGGCAGAGAGCGTTTAACCTCATCTAACAGTAACAGTAGTGCATTGTGTGAATACTTTCTTTCACCCTGCTTCGCTAAATTATATATCCAGCATCAGGATATAAAAGTGGCAACGAGTTGTTTGAAGCTTGCATTGGGCGTTTAGAATTTTCTATTTTTTGGTATGAAACCAAAGAAAAATCATTTAACATTGAGGACTTATTGGCCTCTGTGGTGCAGTTGCAACAGCAGTAACAACAATAGCAACTACAACAGCAACAACAGCAACTACAACAGCAACTACAACAGCAACAACAGCAACTACAACAGTAACAATAACAAACCAACAATTGCTGGAATTCATGTTGAAGAAGTCTGAAAATAATTCAGGTTTGTACTCGCCAGACAGCGTAGCAAACTCACTTGAAGAATTCAGTTAAAATCCAGAAGAATTGATTACCTTCTCTGCATATTTTCGAAGACATGAAGAAATCTTCACAGAAGAATGTAAAAATTGGTCTGATGAGAAAAATGCATGACTACTTTTAAGAAAGTTATCCCCTGCTAAACACGAAAAATATAGTAACTATATTCTGCCAAAGAAACCAGGTGAGATTTGTTTCAATGAAACAATTTTGTTATCGAAAATTTTCAGTGAAAGAAGTTCCCTGTTCAATATTCAGTGGCAGTGTTGAAATTTGGTCACCTATGCTGGGGTTGTTAACAGAGAATGTGAAAAATTCAAATTAAATGAATTAACCCCGGACATGTTCAAATGTTTAATTTTTGATCAAGGGCTAACTGCAAACAAAAATGCTGGTATATGTTCCCAGATATTAACAAAATTAGAACAGAACCAAAAATTAACTCTACAGGTACTAGCAGAAGAATTCCAGAGGATTATAAATTTAAGACATGATGCAGATAAAATTGAAGGAAAAGATTGCTCTCATATTCACGTGTCAACCAGTAACAGATAAAAAAAAACGAGAAAAAATGTCAAGACCGAATCCATGTTACAGGTGCGGTGGTCGACATTTTAAAAGTAACTGTCCATTTAAAAATATGAAATGCTTCAAGTGTGGTAAAATAGGTCATAAAAAATCACACTGTAACACTAAACCTAAAAAACAGTTCAACAGATAAAATCATGTAAGCAGGTTATTGGTGACAAGAAATACGAATGAGCCTCAAAGGAAATTTGTGAATGGAAAAATTAATAACAAACATAAAGTTACAATTGGATATGGGCAGTGATATCTCAATAATTAACACAGATACAAGGAAAAAAATTGGGAAACCTAGATTAAAAGAAACTTTGAAAATTGTACGTGTTGTTTCAGGAAAAGAATTACATTTTAAGGGTGAAATGTTAAGTGATGCTACATTTCATGGAAAAACCTTAAAAGCTAAAGTTTTTGGAACAGACTGAATGGAATTATTTAACTTAAATCTTTTTTGTAAAAATATGAATGGCTTTCCCACTATTACAAATAAGTCATCTGACGAATTAAAAAAAATTAAAAAGATTTTTCCTGAAGTTTTGTCACATGAATTAGGTTTGTGCACAAAAACAAAGGTGAAGTTTCCAGTAAAAGAAAACACCATACTGGTATTTTAACCAAAGTGAACTGTACCATTCGCAGCATTAGAACAGATAAACTTAGAATTAGAGAGATTAGAAAAAATTGGAGTTATCCAAAAAGTGGAATATCACCAAATGAGTATCACCAACCGCGTATGTTAAGAAAAAGAATAATAAAATCAGAGTGTGTGCTGATTTTCCCACTGGTTTAAACAAATGTCTTAAAACATTCCACTGTCCACTACCTACCCTGGAGGACATATTTGGGAAATTAAATGGTGGCAAGATATTTTCTAAATTGGTTTTCTCTGATGTGTACCTACAAATTAGAGTAGATGGTGAATGCTCTAAATACTTAACAATTAACACACATAAAGGGCGATATAAATACAACAGGTTACCATTTGGATTAAAAGTCACACCGGCAATTTTTCAACATATTATGGATGCAATGTTAGTGGACTGTGAATTCACAATTCCATATCTGGATGATATACTCATAAGAAGCAAGTCCCAGGACAAACATGTAGAGCACGTAAAACATGTGTTCAAAAAAATTAGTGATTATGACTTTACTTTGAGTGAAGACAAGTGTGAATTTTTCTTACCACAAAGAAAATATTTTGGACAAATCATTGACAGAAATGGACATTGACCAGATCCGTCAAGGGCAGATGAAATTAAAAATATGTCTCCTCTGATAAATATAATGACCTTTCAAACTTTTTTGGGACTGGCAAATTATTACCAAAATTATAGTCCAAATATGCATAAGGTAAGAGTTCCACTAAATAATCTATTAAAAGAAGATGTAAAGTGGAATTGGTCTGAAAATTGTCAGGTGTTTGACGAAATTAAAAAATATTAACATCTGATTTATTGTTAGCATTCTTCAGCCTGCAGTGGAGATTGTAATAGCTTCAGATGCCTCTGAGTATGGTATAGGAGCAATAATGCAACATAAATATAAAGATAGTAACATGAAGGTGGTGGTTCATGCCACATGTTCTCTTATATCAGCAGCTAAATTGAAAAAGAAGCTCTAGTGATTATTTTTGCCGTAAAAAAATTCATAGATTTTTACATGGTAGAAGTTTTCGACTACAGACTGATCAGTGTCCATTATTATTGATTTACGGGTTGAAGAAAAAATCCCTACCTATACTGCTAAAAGATTGCAATGCTGGGGTACTACATTAATAAACTAGGATTTTAAGAATGAAATCATTAATGAGAAGTTATGTATATTGGCCAACAATGGACTGTAATGTTGAAGAAATAGTGAAAGCATGCAGAGGCTGTGCCCTAGCTGCAAAAGCACCTACCACTAAATGGCAGTTGTGGCCCAAAACAAATATTCCATGGTCCAGACTGCATGTTAATTATGCAGGTTCACTTAAGAGTTCATATTACCTTGTTGTGGTGGACAGTTTTTCAAAGTGGCCTGCAGTGCATAAGTGTAAAAAGCCAACATCTGTAGTTACAGTAAGATTTTTACACAAATTGTTCACCAGATATGGTATTCCCGATACCATTGTGTCTGATAACAGAACTCAATTTTCTTCAGATGAGTTCAGAAAATTTTGTAAAATGTTCATTATTATACATGTGACCACTCCACCGTATCATTCTAAGTCAAATAGACAAGTGGAGCGTTTTGTTGACACTATGAAGAGGGTGTTGAAAAAGGCAAACAATGAAGTAATGGATGACCTTGCACTTCAACAATTTCTAAGAGTGTACTGAGTAACACCTAATCTGAATATCCCGTCTGGAATGTCACCTGTAGAATTGATGTTTGTTAGAAAGATCCATTTTTGAAAGTTGATACCTAGTGAAAATAGAAAAAAGGTGGACAACAAAGGTACTTCAAAATTCTTCAAGTTAGGTGACAAAATTTTTTTTAAACCTATAGATATGGTAAAGAAAGCTGGGAGAATGGAGTAATTATTAAACAAACTGGAAGAATGTTATTCGCAGTAAAAGGAACAAATGAACATAAAAGACATATTAACCAACTTAAAAAAAGATTAATGGAGAAAAGGTCATGAGAAATGAAATCCCCATGGAAGTATTGTATGACATGTTTGAGGTACCAATACCCAAATGATTTGAAACTACATGTTCTAGCATCAGAAAACAGAAAAGAACGGAAACACTGGAATTGAACCTTAAGCATAAGGGATATTAAAACTCAGAGTGAAGTTTAATTCTCAAAAGGGGAGAAGTTAGGAGAAACTAATTCTAAAAAGGGGAGATATGTTGGAAGGATTCTAACCACTCCCAAGAGACTAAAAGTGGACTGACATATTGCTATAAAATAAAGAACTGTCAGCAGTTCTGAGTAAGTAGTTCACTGTAAGCTGTTGGCAGAGAGTGTTTAACCTCGTGTAACAGTAATAGTGGTGTGTCATGTGAATACTGTCTTTCCAACTACTTCGTTAAACTATGTATCCAACACCAGGATATAAAAGTATGTATGTATGTATGTACGTATGCATGCATGTATGTATGTATGTTTGCATGCATGTATGCATAAAATTTTAAAAGCAGCTCTAATATAGTAAATATTATTGGTTGCACATACATAGTGTATATGTACTTGCTGTGGGATAGCATCCTGGGAAAGCTCCCTATCCGACACTGAATGTCCCAGACAGATGAAACAACTCACCTGACATGACTGTGAATGATAAATGTCAATATTTTACTAGTGTTATAGCTCGTCAGTACCATTTACTCAATTCACCTCGAAACACATTGAATCATTGGTCTGAGACATACATGCAGATAGTGTGGGCACAAAATTAAGTAAAAAATAATTTTGAATTAAAAGCAGATCAAATAAATGGTATCGTGAAGAAAACTTATAGTCTAAGTTTCCCCCTCTGTAGGTAACCAAAGGTCTCTCTCCTCAAGTGAAAGGAAGATTGTATAATGCATGTATTCAGACAGCAATTCTACTTGGTAGTGAGACGTGGGTCCTGAATGCAGAGGACATGCAAAGGCTAGAGAGGAATGAAGCTAGCATACTCTGCTGGACGTGTAATGTAAGTGTACATATTTGTCAGAGTGCTAGTGTATTGAGAGAGATATTAGGCATAAGAGGAATTAGATTCATTTAGATTCAGAAGGCTGCTGGTACTTATGCCGAACTGTTAAGTTGCAGAAATCTGAAGAAACCAACACTGGTTGTCCAGTGTTATATAGTCTATCTTTCACTTTGAGCAAGAATATCTTTGCTGTCAGTAGAACGGTAATAGCTATCTGATTTTTACTCAAACCCTTCTTACTCTGACTACTACTTTCTGAACAGCTATTTCCCCTGCTAATT
Source organism: Octopus bimaculoides (assembly GCF_001194135.2). Lineage (NCBI taxonomy): Eukaryota > Metazoa > Mollusca > Cephalopoda > Octopoda > Octopodidae > Octopus > Octopus bimaculoides. The sequence continues at coordinate 31,355,126 of NC_068998.1, forward strand.
ATATCACCTATATAACAGAAGCTATTAATTACGAACAATGAGCTAGCTAGGCATTTAAAAGACTACTTCCAGCATGATCTTAATGCATATTGCATACAAAGCAGGCTTTCTCTGTTAGTCTATCTGTGATACCACATCGTCTCCTGTATGTTTATAGTTTACATTGGGTACAGCATACAGAATTTATACCAACCTCTTTTCTTCAAACGGGCTATTTCTTTGAGGGTATCAGGGTACAGTTTTTTTCCCTACACACTAACTATATCTTGCATTGTCTACATGATCAGTTCCTGAATCTTTCAGGTGTCTACTGGAACAATGCACTTTTACCAATTTGCAACATGAGTAGGGTGGAAACAGAAAGAATGAAGGAGTAATTAAGAAAATTATTTAAGAATTTTGGCTTTGGGATCTAGAAAATTATTAGTAGCAAGTTTTCTTGATGTTACTTTGGAATTAAATACCAGTTGCTTTTATCCTGTCCATAATAATAATTTAAATTGCGTAAATGAATCCCTGTAGAAGCATAATCAATTTTATACTTAGAGAGGTTTTTAATAGAATATCGAAATTAAACAATAAGCTAATTACTATAACATGGTTCTAAACAGCCAGATATAAAAAGAAATTATACATACTCTAGACGTGAATAACCCACCTAGTATAAGAAAAAATACAAGGTAGTAGACACAGATAAGGGGAGGAAATTATGTAAGAATACTGGCTGTTGTTATTTCCCTTGCATTAGTTTTTTTGCTGGAAAAGATGTTCTGTACTGGCTATAATATGTAGTGCGTGTATGTATATAGCTCACAGGCACACACACACACACACACACACACACACACACACGCACGAATATCTGTCAGTCTCTCTCTCTCTCTCTCTCTTTCTCTCTCTCTCTCTCTTTCTCTCTCTCTCTCTCT
>NC_068998.1:31356110-31373314 GCF_001194135.2 Octopus bimaculoides
ATATATATATATATATATATATATATACAGGAGGGAAAGTCGAAAATAATACGCACTTTCGCCATAACATCTTTATTATTGTCACACTACCTTCTGCGCATGCGTGCTTATAGTTGGTATTATCGTAATCCCGTGATCGACTTTTGAGCCTGATCATGCTATTTTTCTTTCTGGCTTTACAGTGTAAGCATAGCAGCTCCACTAGTAAAGTGCACCAAAGAAAAGCAAAGAGCAGTGATCTGATTTCTCTGGTCGGAAGGTGTGTTAGGTGCTGAAATTCATCGGAGGCTTTTAGCACAATACGGGAACACCCATCAACCTCTAACACTGACGAGAAGATTCAGCAAGCTCGAGAGATGGTAATGGTGAACTGGCGAGTTATCATCGATGAGGTAGCTTGTTCTCTGCAGATTAGTCATGGTTCTGTGTATGAAATCATCCACGATGAGCTCGGATTCCATTAAGTCTGCGCATGATGGGTGATAAGAGAGCTTTCTGTAGGGCACAAGCGCAAACGTCTTGAGATCTGCCAACATTTATTCAATCGCTAGAACAACGAGGGCGAGGAATTTTTGAACAGAATTGTCACAGGAGATAAAACGTGGGTCCATCATTATGAGTCAGAATCCAAAAGACAGAGTATGGAGTGGAAATATCCTGGCTCGCCAGCGATGAAGAAATTCAAGACTCAATCTTTCGCGGGAAAGATGATGCTAACCTTTTTTGGAAACACAAAAGGACCTATACTAGAAGACAACGTGGAAAAGGGGTGTACAATCAACAGTGCAAGATACAGTGCTTTGTTGGCCAACAAATTGAAGCCAGCAATTTGCACCAAATTCCGAAGCCTATTATCGAAGAAAGTGTTGTTGTTGCATGACAATGCACACCTACACACGGCCGTCTAGACCGTTGAAACCATTAACCAATTGGGTTTTGAGGTGCTGGAACAGCCTGCCTATAGCCCAGATCTCCCCCTTCCAACTATCATATTTTAGAAAGCTCAAAGATAGTTTACGAGGTCATCAATTTCCTATGGATGAAGATGTGAAGGAAGCCGTACATAAATGGTTGCACGACTAACCGAAAACCTTCTTGGAAAGAATACCCAAGCTTGTGGACCACTGGACCAAGTGCATCAAAAACGAAGGAGACTATAGAAAAATTACGTACTTGCTTATCTCCTGCTTTTATGTAAATACATTGGAAAAACAAGAGTGTATATAATTTTTGACTTACCCTCGTATATCTATATCCACACACACACACACACACACACACACACACACACACACACACACAAACACACACACACACACACACATATATATAATGTGTGTGTGTGTGTGAATTTGTGTTGCAAGATTCGATGTGAAGTTGTGTGTTCAAACAGATATTGTTGTATTTCGGGATTGTTATTTGTTATTTTTTTTTGCCAAATAAACATACGGACTATATATTCGTTTTTCACTCGTCTATTATTGTTCTTCTTCTAACTCATGTCCATTGTCTGGATTTTTTTCATCACACACCTCTGACGTCCTCAGCGACACTTTCCGTCTTCATGTATGCTCTTGCTCTGCTTATTCCATTCTGCTCTTCTATGATGTGTATCCTTATATGCACATGCTTGTGTGTGTACGTCATTGTTCTTAGTAGCACTATAACTATCCCCTCAGCGCTGTCCCCTATCCCGTTGCCGCTGGTGCTGCCCTTGAATCCGACTTTATGTACCGTTCTTGTAACTCACTGTGTTTGCCCACGCTGCTGCCATCGTGGTAGATGTTGTTGCCATTGTGGTTAGTCGTGTTGTTGATATTGTTGCGGCCGTCTGAAGTTACCGCATGTGTGTTTGTGCGTGTACATGGGTTTGCTCCTTATGTTGTTTGTATCATGTCCTTTATACATTTTTTTTAAATGTCTCTAATTCGTTGATATTTATCACAGGTATGTGCATATATGTCTATTGTATGTGTATTACGCCGTTTGTATGTCTTTTTTCTTCCTTTAGTGTGGTGTGGTGGTGGGTGTTATTGTTCCATTCGGGTTTTCTGTTGAGGCTCAGTCTATCTACTGCTATGTGTGTAGCCTCAGTGGTCTAAGTGTTGTGTCAGTTCTATGCGTTGAGAATACTTTGACCTCTATGCTATTGACTGAGCCTCTATGTTCTGCTAAAGTATGTTGGCAGAGCACTGACGAGCCTTTCTCTTCTTTGAGCTTCCCTATGATGCGTGCTGTCTCTCCATTGTAAGTAGTTTTCATGCTTCTGCACTGTCCCTCAGTCCATCATAAGCTATATTCCTAACCTTAGAGTTAACCTGTGGGTTCATCTTACATACAATACAATTGTTCTCTGCACATGGAGACCTATCGAAGGGATAAGTTCTACCCCAGTTGTTTCTGCTCCACTAGATCGGTAAGAGGTAGACCCTCTACTATAACTCATATAGTCAGGGAGACCCAAGAGAGGGATGGAATGGGTGAACCAGAACTATACGGACCCCTGAAAATGATGATCAGGTTACAAAGACGGTTGCACATGCGGTGGGTGCGAGTGCCAAGATCATACTCAAAGTTCACATATTTAAGTTTACCCAAGAGGAAGGTGCAGCCATCGGTGTCAGTATCGCTGGCGATGTGGCTAACCTATTTATGGTATGGTGGGATAGGAGACTCAAAGATAAATTATTAGAGAACTCCATAACCCTAACCGTGTACTCCCGCTATGTGGATGATATCAACATAGTAGCCAAAGCACCTGTACAAAACAATGTTGATGATCCAGAAGCTAACACCATGGAGAACATCCAGCAAATAGCTAACTCCATCTACCAGAGTATCAAAGTAATGATAGACTACCCTAACAAGCACCCCAACTATAGGCTACCAGTTTTAGACACGGAACTCTGGTTAGAAACCAAGAACAATACGGTCCAAATCCTTCACTCAAATTATGTCAAACCTATGACCTCTAAAATACCCTGTCCACAAGAACACAGCCATGGCGGACAATGCCAAGTTCAATATTCTTATAGCTGACTTAGTGAGAGTGATGAGGAATGTGTGACCCTCTGTATTTGGAAAACCACATACAACACTTCATCCACTGCCTGCAGTTCTCTGGCTACAGTCAAAAGGACAATATTAGAGTGCACAAACGAACTAGGGCTAAGCACAAAAGCATCATAGAGAGTGATGCAAAGGAGATCTGCCATTATACAGGAGTAAATCCTAGTACAGTACAGAAAGAACCAGAAAAAGATGTTATATATTCTTTTGGTTCGTGTTGGGACAATAACGCATTGAAGGCGTTATTATGTTTCTACATGTTTATTTACTTGGCATATTTACAAACTGCGTATGTATAGCGGAGTGATACACACTGTGCGCATCCGCTTTAGTCACAGTTCACACTGTTTACTTGATGCGCTTAACAAAATAGTATTAATAGTGGAGATGTATTCGTATATACATATACCTACGCATACACATGAACATCCCTCCTTCTTGAAAACGAATCTTTTGGCAATGAAAAAATAGAAGTAATCTCCCTTACACTAATGGATTGTCAGCGCAAGGGTGGCAATCCTGCAGCAGAAACCGTGAGATTATTCTGCCCACATACGTGGTTTTCTGCTTCCTAATCTAACATTAATAGTTATTATTTATATGTGCCCTCATCTGCTGTGGGTGTTGTGGTTCATGTTAGTGTTGTCACTGATGCTGTAGGTGTTGCGCATGTTAACCTCGATAGCTTTGGTGCTGGGCGGCTGTGGGCCCTGTTTCGTCTCAGCTGCCTACCAGATTCAGTTTCTATAATATATGATCTTGGAGTTTCGGCTCTACTGACGACTTGTGCTGGGATCCATGTTTTGGTTATAGGATCTTGAGTATGCACATGTTGTCCTCCAAGTATCTCAGGTAAGTACTGTGCATGTTTGTTGTAATATTTCTGTCCTTGTTCTTGAGTGTCTGCTAGCTTTGCCCTTGTCTCTTCTTGGTCAATAGGAGGTTGGATCTTAGTTGGCAGGGTAGTTTTGTATTTCCTACCATTCAGCATTTCTGCTGGGAATTCCATGTCAGCCCTCAGTGGTATCGCTTGTAGGGACAGAAGTGCCAGGTATGGGTCTTCCTTAGTTTCCCGGCATTTGACTAGTGTTCTCTTGTCTGCACCTGTCTTTCTATGAATCCATGACCTTTGGGGTAGTGTGGAGATGAGGTTGTAATGTTGAACCCGTACTCATTGGCTAGCTTTTTGAATTCCTGAAACGTGAACTGGGTTCCATTGTCACATATGATCTGCTCTGACACAAGTCCTCGAGCCACTGTAGTTATTGTTTTGGCTCTCAGGTCTTTCACTTTTCTCACAAATGGGAATTTGGAGTAGTAGCAGACCATTATCAAGTACCATTCTTGGTTCTCTGTGAACAGATCTACTCCAATAGCTTGCCATGGCCTTCTTGGGATGTCACTGGGTATCATTTCCTCCTTTTGTTGTGAGTTTCTGTACTTTTGACAGATGTGGCATGTAAAAACCATCCTTTCTATGTCTTTGTACACACCTACCCAATATACAGCTGACTTGGCTTGGAGTTTGCATTTTTCCATTCCCAGATGCCCTTGGTGGAACTTGTCAAGAATCTCTGTTTGCATTCATTTGGGTTTTATGTTAATAACAGGTCGGACACCAGTTTTTTTATGTTGGTTGTTTGTTACAACAGGTCGTTGAAATGTGAGATATACTATATCTTTATTTACAATGTTTTTCATTCGTAATTTATAACGAGTATTATTGTTTATTAATTAAAAGCTATAATGATAATCTCGTTACTTATAACTTAATTATAAGTATTTATCACTAAGCATAACTCTTAGTTTAGTTTAGGCTGCGTAAATGTTATGATGTATCATACCAAGATGCTGAACGTGTGTTCATTACGTGCATGTATGTTGAAGATATAGATTATATTTTTTTGACCGTTACACATTAAAAAAATACAGTTATATTAATATACAGAAATAAATTCAACAAGTTGAAAGAAACGAGAAGTAAAAGTAATTAAGTTTCTACATTAATTTATTATATACATTTTTTTACATTTATAGATATTCAGAAACAAATCATTTCGTCGTAGAGAATTTAATTATTAACTAGTTTCTCATTCTAACTAATAAGGTTTCACGACAATTCAATATTGTCGGATTTGAGTATTGAACATGGCATATATATTAGCCTATACTCAAAAGGGTGAGTGTCGTGGACTTGAGTGGCAACCAACGAACACTGGAGATTTTGCCGAAAATCAGGGTTTTTAAACTACTCATACGCGAATCATAGAATCGTAACCCCGTGAAAGATTTCTTCAACGAAGTTCATAATTCGTATATGGGCAGTAATTTTTAACCAATGAGAAATCAATAATTTCTCATGTTCGGGCAAACAAACTTACGTTCTCTCTCCGCCTCTTATGAGTTTGCTACATGGGTATGATTATTTGGGATCCAGCCATCAGGACTCCATTCTCTACTGATATGTTATTATGGATGGCCCAATATTCATGAATGAGGGGCTGCACATGATGTCTCTTCTCTGGCCACCCCTGAATCACCATCTGAGTAAGGAGCTGGTCCTTTCCTGGCTTGTACCTGATATTGTAGTCATACTTTTGGAGCCTCAACAGTAACCTTTGCAGTCTGGCTGGTGCTTTTGTGAGTTTTTTTCTGTCTATTTGTTCTAGAGGGTGATGGTCTGACTCAATATTGAAATGTCTGCCATACAGATATGTATGACACTTTTTTCACAACCATAGACTACTGCCAGGAGTTCTCTTTCAATGTTTGCCCACCTTGTCTCTGTGGGTGAGAGAATTTTCGAGGCATATGCAATAGGTTTACCTTCTTGTATCAATGCTGCACCAACTCCTCTCATAGAAGCATCAACTTGGAGTGTTACTGGTTTGCATCTGTCACAGTACTGCAGAGTTGTCTCCTTGCTGATGAGCTTTTTGATTGTGTTGAAATCTTGTGGGTGTGAAGCACACCAATCAGACTCTATGTCATCTTTCATTAGCTCCCGGAGGTTTGCAGGGTGATTGGCCAGCTTGGGTATGAAGGCTCCCATGTAGTGGATGAGTCCTAGGAAGCTTCTGAGTTCCTTCTTATCTTTGGGTTCTCTGATGTCACTGATGGTTTCCACTTGAGCAGGGTCTGGTTTCACTCCCTCTGCAGAGTATATCATTCCAAAGAACTTGCACTCTTTTGCTTTGATCACACATTTGTCTGCATTGAGTTTGATACCTGCTTTTTGGGTTTTCACCATAGTTTCATGTAGATTGTAATTATGCGTGATCTCATCCTTGCCATACTCTTGGATATCGTCCGCTATTCCAATTGCTCCTTTCAACCTTGGTAGGTCTAATCTACTTGGTGCTGGAAGACATCTTGGCTCACCTTCAATCCAAACGGTTGTCGGTTGAATCTGTATCTGCCAAATGATGTGTTGAAGGGAGTGAGCATGGATGATTTTTTGTCTATCTTTACATTCCAGTATCCATTACTGGCATCCAGTTTGCTGAATATCTTAGATCCAGCTAATGATGGTGTGATTTCTTCGAGTATTGGAATTGGATAGTAATCTCGTTTTAATGCCTTGTTCAGATCCCTGGGGTCAAGGCATATTTGTAGGATACCATTGGGTTTTTCTTTAATTACTATTGAATTCACCCAGTCAGTTGGTCGTGTCACTTTGGGGATTATTAATTTTTTTTTCCATACTGTCCAACTCTGCCTTCAGCTTCTCTCTTAATTCTAGCAGAACGTGGTGAGGTGGGTGAACAATTGGTTTGGCATTGGGGTTGACTGTTATATGGTATTGACATTTCTCAAAACACCCGACTGTATTGTCAAAACATTCTGGGTACATGCTCATCAGTTCATCTTTATTTGTGATTGGTGGTCAGTCTTTGATAGGCACATTTCTGTCAATTCTGCTCAGAGCTGCCTTCACTTCACTGTTGATTGCCACAATATTGAGCTTTTGACTGGTATTAAGTCCGAGAATGGCGGGTCCTTCTGTTCTTCTGATATAAAAAGAACACTTGATTTTTCTTCCTTTGTGTGTTCCTGTAATGGTTGTTTTGCCCAGTTGTGGAATCCTGGTACCTCCGTATGCAGTGAGGATTACATCACTTGGTGTGAGGATTCCTTCTTTGACTTTATCCTCTTGTATAATGTGTTCTGGGAACATCTTTTTGTAGAGGTTGACAGGCAAGGTATCACTCTGGGCTCCAGTGTCAATCTTTAGTTTTAAGTCAATGTTTATTCATTTCTTGCCTGACTTCTTTTGGATTTGTATTGTTGTGTATGCCTCATTTTTTTTTTTTTGGTTGTCATTTCCCATCTCATGTACATTTATTGTGCCGACTGCCAAGAATTCCTCCTCTGAGGTGTTTTATTCCTGTTGTTGGGCATGTATATCTCTTTGTCTTCTCTTTCTACTCCTCTTTGAAAATTGGGGCTTGTATTCGTGAGATTCTGTTAGTCTACACATTTTTTTCCAGTGGTTGGGCTTTCCACATGCTTTGCAGTGTGTACCGAATACAGGACATTTCCTCCAGTCATTGAACTCATGTTCTGTACCACAGTACTGGCATGTTCTCTGTTTGTGGGTATGTTTCATCCCATGTCTAGATACAATATCTACACTGCTGCCTATTGTATTTGTTTGTAAAGTAAGTGAGGCCATTTGTTTGGTAGTGGCTTCAAATACTCTTGCAGTGTCTACTGCTTCTATCAACTGGAGAGTGTCCTTATCTATGAGGGATTTCTGGACTTCTTTATGAGCATACCCCCATATAACTTGATCAACAATCCTTTCGTCCTTGTTTTTGAATCTGCATTTCTCGGCAACAATCTTTAGTCTGGACAGGAAGTTGTCAATCGTTTCTTGTGGGTCTTGTTTAAGGCCCTGGAATTCGTACTTATGAATTCTATGGTTTGGTCTGGACTCTATCCGATTCTGACATGTCCTAACTATTGAATAGTTCTCTCCCGTCCATAAAAGGATGTAGCTTACCTTTTCATTGGCAGTTGTACCTTTCAGGAAGCTTTTGAAAGCCAATTGACTTTTCTGTTTGAATTTCTTGAACGTGTAAGAAAACAAACACTTCCACGATATCATCGGCGTCCCAGTTCATGGTCGGATGTAGATTCATCTGTACGGCGACAGGGGTCGCCATTTGGGATCCTCGTGTGCGTCCGAAGACGAAGCGATATTCAGTTTGTTAAATTCAGGCTTGTTGAGTTCCTGTTTTATTGTAATGGCATGGTTTTCGTTTAAATATTTATCGCTGCCACCATGTTATATATTCTTTTGGTTCGTGTTGGGACAATAAAGAACTCATTGAAGGCGTTATTATGTTTCTACGTGTTCATCTACTTGGCATTGTAGACGACCGTGCGAACCAAAGGAGAAATGGTGGCGAATGGAAACAGGCTCCTTTTAACGCGTCGCACGGTCGACACAAAATATATGATATGTTATAATACTATAACATAAGAGAACTAAGAAATTTGCCAGCAAGGAAAAGATAGGGAGTCAACCGATAAAGATGTATAACAGTAAGGTTTATTAGAGCATTAAACTGTATGTATGTGTGTGAGTGTGAATGCGACATAATAAAACACAATGTAAGACAGGCCGTCATGTAAACAAAGAGTGTGTATACAAATATATGTATGTGAATGCAAGAGATACAGAGCATAGAAAAGAGTCAGTAACACGGATAAGAAAATACCAGTTCTCAGTTAAGGTACACAGTAGTTAAAAAGTCTGTATATAAGAGGTTGAAGCGTTGAGGCAGAGCTAAGTCATTTGTCGTGCAGTTGAGGCTTCTATGCCGGGCCGGGCTACTTGATACAGATGGTTTCTCGCCGGTGTCGAATTCTGGCTGTTATTTCGTGGTAAAACAATTCACACAAACAGGGTTGAGAAGCTGCGGTTGCTGTTGGTAGCGTGTGTACGTAGAGAAGTCGTGCTGACGTTGGGGACGAAGCTTATAGTAAACAGTTGGACGATGGTGTTGATGTCGTCGCTGGAAACTGGCTGGTTGGTGTTACGTGTGGTCAACGACCAGATCTTAGAAGATCTGAAGCCGCGACAAAGTGGCGCGTATAAAACAGGCTATTTATAGGTACAAGGAGGCTCCAGAAACATCATAAAAACACTCTCTCACGTGACCTTATTAGATGGCCACGATTGGTCGGTTTGCACCCTGGCGCGAACAGGACTGGAGACAAATGCCGCGCAAATAAAAGTCAGTCAGGTGATGACACAGCAGGGGGCCAAGGCGGGAAAGAGATGTTACCTGCTACGTTCGCATTTGTAAATAAATAACCGTGAGAGAGGTTTGTTTCACTACAGCATATTTACAAACTGTATATGTATAGCGGAGTGATACACATTGTGCGTATCCGCTTTATTCACAGTTCATACTGCTTAGTAGATGCGCTTAACAAAATAGTACTAATGGTGGGGATGTATTCATATATCCTTTTACCTACGCATACACATAAATATGAACATATAACAAAAGATAGATAAGGCCAACTCATGGTACGACAACAAAAAATACCAGTGTCATGTTCATTGTCGGCGAACTACCGTACCTTTTTGGAAAAACATTAGATAAGGCCAATTTATGGATTAAAGTGGTAGAAAGGCCTGGTGTGGTGCCAGTCACGTAGCCAGCCAGTTGTAACTGGGGGGCGGGATATCTTGATAGCTGGGCGTGCTGAACAGAACTCTCAAAACAGTACTGTTTATAAAATTTGATTACATCTTTCAAGAAAATTCACAACACAAAATAATAAAATCAGGTTACATTTATTTAATACAACTGCAACGTACGGCAACGCAGTACAAAAATTAAGAAAATCGTCCTTGTCTATACTTGATTTGTGTTTACTAAGGGAAGCAAGTATCACGAAGTTTGATTTTCGTTGGTGCAAAGACAAAAATCGTCGAAAGGGTGTCATAATTCGAGTTAGCGTCGAAACCGATGACTCACGTGTCACTGTGTTAGATCCAAATGTTAATGCTGCACCATATTATAGATAAACATTTGGAAAAGCAACCTGTACGATACGTAAAGGTTAAAAAATATCAAACAGTGTCATCACATTTTGTTTGGAAATGAATGTTTTAGCCACAGTAAGTTCAGATAACAAGGCTGATTTATCGCAATTAAATAAGAGTCTTTCTCTAATGTATATTGGAATAATTTCATAAAAAGACCACAAGGCTGCGTTTCATCTTCCGAATAAAGATCCTCAAAAACTTCATTTTCGTTTCTTCGGAAAGGCAATTCGTTGCTCAGTTGTTCATTTTGCAAAATTGGAGACACGGATGTTGTGGATAAATGCTGTTGGCGTTCCCTCCATGTTACCATAGTTTGGATATGGGCTGCAGAGTTTGCGTGCTTATTTAAACCTTAGCTTTTTTCTTTTACCTGATGCCAGTTAGAATATCCATCTTTAATAAAGCAAGTATCCGCTTGAGCAGAAGTGTTAAAGTGCCGACAAGCAAAACAAAAGGCTTTCTTTGAAAGAGAATACTGTAACTGTGGACGGCCGGTATACCAGCTTGAGAGAAGTCACATTTCTGATTCCCATAAATCTTTTATATCAAACTTTCCTAGAACTGGCTGCATTGGTTGGTAGTCGACCTGTCTTAGATCATTCAATGAGGGTATCAAAGACTCTGCAAAATCTTCTTTGAGCTACGAAACTTCGTTTGCAATTCTTTTCTGTTTAGCATTAGATAAATAAGATTGGAAATTCAGCAATGATTGTTTCAGTTCTCTTTTTCGGTAGCGATTCATTATGTATCGACACTCCGTAGGACACTGGCCTTAAAGGTATACTTCGTTGCGTGATCTTACACTAATGTCAGTTGAATAAAAGCGATCTAACCAACACTTTATACTGAATTATACAATGAGCCGCAAAAGAAACGCGATTTTTTTTAATGTCATTTTTATATGGTAAATTCTGAAAATTTATTTCGGGGATGTAAGTGTAAATATTCCAAGATATACTGGTTTATGGTTGAGACGCAAATTGCAGGTAACCTTTCAACTTTCCCTAAAACGAGACACCGAAACGCAGTTGCTTTGAATGCCGTGAGTGGCAGTCGCAAACAATTCTCATGAAAATTGAAATGCACGTGCATCTCGTGTAGGTTATGGGTATAAAAATCAACTTGAACCGCGTTCCTGGCATTTGCAATTTCTCCTTTTGGGGATGAGGACGTAGCTACTTAAGGTTGGTAGACTTCGTAGCTTCTTGTTTTATGTATGTTTGAACAATTTGTTTCTTCCGCGCGAGTGGGACTGTTGTCGTTGTTCCCTCTTACCTGAGGAGGAGCGGGAAGTGTGTGATTGAAAAATGAACAATGACGAAATTAGCTCTTCCGACATGGATCCGTCGGAGGATGAGCTAGTGAAGTACGTAAATAGTATGGGGAAGAATTGAGGAAGAGAGAAGCAAATGAAAAGAAGAGTTTTGCAGATGTAACCGAAATAAAAAGGAAAGACTTAAAAGTCGAAATGCAGGAGTTGAAAAAGTATGGAAATATGTTGCTAAGGGAGAGGCATGAAATAAGATTGAAGTGGCTCAGAACGTAGAAAAAAAAACACAAAAATAAAACAGTGATATTTAAAACGTTCATCAAAAAGGAAAAATCCATTAACGTAGCAGAGAGGAAAGAAACTGAGAAGTGTTTGGAACCCATCTGGTCGGATATAATATACCTGGCCAGGGGTGCCAAATTTTCCACCGTGGAGGTGCTTTTCCACAGAGGAGAAGGCCAGGCAACACTCCTACCCTCTTACCTTTGTAGACGTGCCTACAGAGTCAGGGTGGAGGAGATACCACAAGAGGTGGATGTTGCCTGGTTGATAGCGGCGATAGTGTTTGGCATGGAGGAGAAAGTAACAATCCTCCAGGCCGTGAGAGTACCGGCGAAAAACTGGATGGAGCAAAGCCTGGAAATGGTTATCCAGGCTGCCCCAGATATCCTGAATAATATTGTGAACACCATTATGGTAGGAGAAAGAAAGTTTAGGGTAATGGTGGAGGCCGAGGTGTTTCAAGTGTTGCCAAATTGGTCACATAATAGCCGAATGCCCTCCTCCTCCTTCAAAAAGCAACTCCGGTGGAGAACGCACCTTCACTCATCGTGACATCAAAGATGGAAGAAGATTGTAGCAAGGAACCGGGTGAATAGGTGGAAACAACAGAGAAATGGACGGAGGCGACCAAAAAGAGAAACAGGAAGAAAAGGAGAAAGAACCTCTCGAGTGATGATGATCCCTGCCCCGCTTCACCCCAATTCTCTCCCGCAAGCACCAGCTCTCGCCCTACTCCACCAAACACTACCCCGACCATGCAATCATGCCAGAACCAAAATCTCACCCCCCACCCCAAGAAAAGAAGTACCTTATGTTGTGTTACAAGAATAATAAACAGATGATGATGGAGTTAGACAATGCAAAGGACGTTGCATGACCAATTCCCAGGAGCGATAGGTCCGGTCATTGGTGAGGATCTATATAATAGACTGCAAGTATGTGGGCGAGTTGAAAAACAATCCAGGGCAATTGTTAAACAAGTGGATACAACTGGGATGAATTTAAGCGAAATTGTAAGTATAAAGGACTTGTGTAAAAGAGGAATATAAAAACTGTTGTTAATGTGTAAAGTAATAATTATGTGGAAAAAAAAAGACTCAACGGGGTAACCTTTTTTCCTATTAAGAAAAATGGAATTATTAAGCTCGTCTGAGCCAGGGTCTTCTGTAGAGGATCTCACCCAAATGGAGCAGAATTTGAACACACAAAAGTTGAATAAAAAAAGCCGACAACGGAGATGGATGAAAATAAAAAAAATAAAAAGGAAGAAATTGAAAAAGCGTTTAGTTTTGCGGCTGTCATCAGCGTCAACAGAGAAGAAATTCAGCTAAAAAAGGAAGACCTTGGAAAATTTCAAGGTCTACTTTAAAAGGAGTGGCACGAAATAAAGTTGATCCCTCTTCGTGAAATTACTCATATAACAAGCAGAAAAACGGTGATTTTCAAAACGTTTGACATGAGAAAAATTGAAATTAGAGATGATGTCCAAAGAGGCAGTTGAAAAATGTCTACAACCCATATAGCCAAGCATAAAATATCTGGCCAGGGGTTAAAAGTTCGCGACAGTGGAGGTGCATTTTCATACGGAAGAAAAAGCGAGGCAACATTCCACAGTGCCTCTTAAAACGGTGGAGGTGGTTCTACTGCCAACCTACTTTGGAAGACGTTCTTCCAAGGCGACGGTAGGAGAAATACCTCCAGAGGTGGATGTTGCCTGGCTTGTGGCAGCAGTGGTACTAGGCTTGGAGGATAAACTTTCAATCCTCCAAGCCACAAGAATCCATCAGCAGAACTGGCAGGGACAGGGCCTTGGAATGTTGATCTAGGCAGCCCCTGAAGTTCTCGAAGAACGACACCATACTGGTGGGCGAATAAACAAAGGAGGCCTCGCTGTTATAAGTGTGGCCACAAGTGCCACATCAGAACAGGTGCTCTCCACCTCCTGCGAAAGCACCAGAAGTACCACCAGTAAGCAAGACAGCCGCACTTCCACCTTCTGCGAAGCCAGAGGTCAGGAAGACCACAGAGGAACCAAGTACGCCTAAGGAGCCGGAAGATGGGGAGTTTACCGAAGTCTCCAGAAAGAAAAAACGAAGGAATTTCCAACCCATCCCACTGTCACCAGCCTCACCCTACCCCTGCAAACATCAGTCCTATGCTCACCCACCCGAACCCCCTTCCCACAGACACAAGCACACATGCAGATACTTCAAATCTCCAAACGCCCTACTCACCCCATTTTATCACGGCTTACAATTCTAAAAACGCAAATCTCAAAAAAATATTAAAAAGCATGACCTCTGTTTCACCATTTACTCATTCCACAGACATAATCAACCCCCCCCCCACCGTATATAAAATTCATTTATATTGACAATCACAGCTACATTGAGCTAGCTAAAACGTTCTCAAAGGAAACGGGTCCGCTCAAGACAGACTTTGGGATTGCATTATACCATAAATTCATTAGGATCCCACAATCCACGGACGAGGAGGAGGGGGTAGACCCTAACCTTTAAGGTAAGATGTCTTCCTTGTCTTGTCTTAATGTAGGGTGTATAAATGTGCGCGGCCTGAGTTCGGTAAGGAAGCAAGCAGGCCTCCGTGACGATCTCAGGTCGCATAGATTGGATATTGTCGTTGCTACAGAAACTAGACTGGCATTCTCTCCCTTCCTAAATGACTACGAGAATGTGATTTCTCCATGTCAACCTAGAGGGGAGAAGGTGTCGTGGTCCTTCTCAGGAAGGTCTCGAAGCTGAAGTTAAGAACAATCTTTGTTGACCCGGCAAGCTGGTCGTCTTGGATGTGACACAAAGCAGTCCTTCAGGTTAGTGGCTGTACACGTTCCTTGTAGAGCGGGGCAGTCCGATTTTTTTCGAAGCCTAGAAAGTTTTCTTGGAACGTCGCATTCTTTAGGCGACACAATCTACGCGTGCATCTGCGATGCACGCGTAGATTGTGTTGGCTCTAATCCATAAAGGAGGGGTAACTCATGCCTCAGCGATCTGCTCAGACGTTTTCAGCTGGCAGATCGACACAAACTAGAATATCTGGACGCTCAAGTGTGGACCTGGACTAATAGAGACGGATTTTGTAGGTCGTATCTAGATAGAATTATAGTTAGACGTAAAGGCAAAGATTTAACCAGATGTCCACAATTTCATTATGCCTGCTACAGTGATCAGACTAGACTTAGATAGAACACGTAGATCGGGGCCCGGATACTGGAAACGCAACAAGTCTTTGTTGGACTGTGAGGAGTACAGGAGTTGGATTAGACAACTAGTTATGAGGGCTTTAACCAGCGCCATTATTAATAACAAATGGTAGTTGGTCCTCAAAAGAGCCATCAAGTTTGAGTCGGTTAGGCTTAGTAAAGAGCTAGTACGCGAGAAGAATAGAATAGAAAGGGATCTGGCAATGCGTCTCAAGTGATGACTGCGAGGTTGGCGCTAAACCAACACCTTCAGACCAAACACGTGAGATGCTTTGTAAGATCTAGGCTCCGTGCAATGGGGCGGGAAGGTATCAACGCTATCGGATGGGCCCGTGTAGTAGAGACTCAACGTGGAAATGATGCCACAATTAGGTCTTTCACGGATCAACATGAGCGTACGGTAACGAACCCGAGGAGATGTGTAAGGGTTTTCAGGAACATTTCGCCCAGCGGTTCGGGAGGGGCGGTGGGCCGGAGCGCAGGGAGGACCTCACGGACTTTCTCAACGGCATGCCGCGCCTCTCGAGGCAGGAAGAAGAGTACTGTGAAGGTTCGATCACGGCTGCAGAAGTGGAGGAGGCTTTGTTAGACTGCGGTGGGTACAAGTCGCTGGGACTGGATGGTCTTCCCTACGAACTTTATTTCAGAATACCAGACTTGTCTGGTCACCTGCTGGCATGCATCTTCGCCAACTGGCAGCATAACGAGTTTATATCCAGATCTGTGAGTCGGGTGGTGGTGGCGCTGCTTCGAAAGGACCCAAACAAGGGGATAAAATAGATAACTTTCGACCCATCACTATGCTTAACGCAAAGTTGCAAGTTTTGACCAAGGTTTTTTATCAAAAAGGTTGGCATGGGTCCTGGATGGAATAGTCGGGGAGGCGCAAGCTTGCGCCATCCCCGGCAGGACCATACAGGACAATCTCCACCTTATACGCTACAGGCTTCCTGGCAAGGGTGGGGCTCTGGTCCATTTAGACCAATCGAAAGCTTTCGATAGGGTTGACCATCGGTATCTGGTGTCGGTCCTCGCGGCGGTTGAGCTTGGCCCGACCTTCCGTAACTGGATCATTGCCTTGTATGGCAACATCGATTCGGTAGTTCGGGTGAGCGGTTTCCTCTCGAAACCGTTCTGCATGAAACGTTCGGAGCGTCAACAATGTTCCCTCTCCCCACTTCTGTATGTGTTGGCTCTGGAGCTTTTACTGCAGAAATTGGAGGGTATGAGGGGCGTCTCGCGTGACCTCGGTTGTGGAAGATCGGTTACTGCGTATATAGACGACATCACCATCATCGTGTCTGCGGTGGTGGCAAGAGCAAAACTTATTCGGGATAAGTCATTCGGCTTGCAGCTCGGCACCTGGAAAGGCTAGTCGATACCTCCTAACAACGTCGTCGGATGTTGGACAGAGGGCCCGATTAAATTGCTAGGGGTCCGGTTCGGTCCCGACCTCTAGATAGAGAATTGGAGCAAGGTGGCGAGCAGGGTGGCCAACCTAACTTAGACCTGGTCTCTGAGTGGTGGCTATCTCTGAAATGGATAGTGGAGGTCGCAAATATGTTTACCACATCTGTGATTGCTTACCACCTGACCGTCGTGCCTTGTCCCGATTCGTGGCTAAGCAAAATGGAACGGATGCTCTTCCGCTTTATGTGGAAGAGCAAAGGTCTACTTGTAAGGCGCCCTATCTGCTTCCAACAGCCGCTAAAGGCTGTGTTAGGGATGCCGTGGCAGACATGCGTTGAGGCTGAGGCATCTCTGGCCCTACCTGGATGGTGAGCGGGTGTGGTCTCCGTTCGTCAAACTGATTTGTCATCGATTCACTAGTTTTGGTGGATTGGAACCATGGATAAAGCGTAAGCCTAAAGTGGGTGCGTGGCAGGCTGAATGTCGGCAGGCACTCGCGCTTCTCTACCGGACGGGTAATGCCGGTGGCGGAGGTACCACCTCATCATTCTATAGGGGGCTGGTAGAGGCAAAGTGTGACGAGGATCTGGGGGAAACCCTGGGCTTCGAGGAATGTTAGTTTGTTGGTTTGTTCCGAAGGACATTCAGGCTGGGGCCTTTGGATAATTTCAAGAGGTCTCTAGCTTGGCAATGTTAAGGCGGTGAGCTGGCAGAAACGTTAGCACGCCAGGCAAAATTCTTAGCGTTATTTCGTCTGTCTTTACGTTCTGAGTTCAAATTCCGCCGAGGTCGACTTTGCCTTTCATCCTTTCGCGGTCGATAAATTTGTGTACTGGGGTCGATCCAATCGACTGGCTTCTTCTCCGTAAAATTTGTGCCTTAAG
>NC_068998.1:31374613-31376926 GCF_001194135.2 Octopus bimaculoides
GGGGGGGGGACGCTACAGAGACGCATGTGTCACGGAGAGAGATGCGTGAGGTGGTCAAAGCTTCATGGTTTGGGGTGCTATAGGCCTGAATAAGAGAACTGGGCCCCATGTGTTCCAAAATGTTGGTGCAGGCAGAGGGAATGGCATCACAGCACAACGCTATGTTGACCAGATCCTAAGACCTCACATCGTGCCCTTCTTCGCATGTCACCATAGCCAGCAGGACAATGCTCCCCCCCGCCACGGCCAGGGTCACCATGGATTACCTGCGTCAGCACAACATCAGAAACATACCGTGGTCGGCTCTCAACCTGGATTTGAACTCAGAGACGGCTAAACCAGGTTATCCCAAGGCTGACAACTTGCGTGGAACTGAAGGCAGCTTTTCTCAGGGTGTGGGCACAGGTGCCAATAGCTTTTGTGAACCGCCTCATGCATTCCATGTACCGACGGTGTATGACCGTGTTGAACACACACGGAAGGCATACACCGTATTGAACATGTTACGCCCTACAACCTCGATGTACTAGATCCGCTCACTACCATAAATCTCTCTCGCTAACCACCACAGCAACAACAACTACCATGGCAACAACAACAACGTGTTTTCTCTTCAAATACTTTTCAATAGCAACAATATTAACCACAACAGCAACAACAACGACAATCACTACCACCACAACAACAACTGACCCAGCCTCAACCTTTAACACTCCTTAATTCAACCACAATTAATGACCTACTTAATGAAACGGTCAACTTTTCTGATTCCATTTGTTACCCACCAACCAAGTCTACAACAGCAGCAAGAATCACCACAGCAACAATTACAGCTGCAACAACCATTTTATTGACTAGTTCTACAGTACAAGCGCGTGCACACACACATGTATACACGCATATGCGTTTGTAATTACCCACATATTTTCACATACCACTAAATCAAAGGAAATTAAATTCATTGCCCCTTTACCGATCTCAGATCTTATGAAGATATCACTAAAATGTCAAAAATTTGTTAAAATTTCCACTAGGGATGTGAAGAAGTTTTTTTTTGTTTGTTAAAAGTATTGTTTTCGACTGTCTACAAACAACCAGGCTGAGATAATGCATTCTTCCAAGAGTGAATAAAAAAAATTCTCAAACTGGAAGGGGGCTGAAATTCTAACTGGGAGGGAGAAGAGGGCTAAACCCCACCCGGGGCTACGTGCCTGTCTGGTGCTTATAAAATCTCTGATCTGTAGAACTTATCTCTTCGATAGGTCCCCTTGTACAGAGAGCAATTGTGCTGTATGTAGGGTGAACCCACAGGTTAACAGTAAGGTTAGGAATATAGTGTATAGCTTGCGATGTACTGAGGGATGGTGCAGAAGCATGACAACTATCAGATCATTAAGAATGAAATGTCCGATTTTCTTATGAACCAAGTTTCACAGTCGTTAACTCTGATGTTTTGTCCTGACAATTCTTTGTTTTACAACATTGAAGAGTTACATCATCACTTTTCGAAATGCAATTCATGGTGTCTGATTATATTGTGAGTTTTCTCTTGTAAATCAATTTTTGTGAACCTATGGACAGATATAAAAAAAATCGTGTTGCTTATGAATATGAGTTCCGTTGTGGAACCACTGCATCCCAGACAGCTTGAAACACCAGTGGTGTTTGGTGAAGATGTGGCGAATGAGCGCACCATACATCAATATTTTGAGAAGTTCCAGTCTGGTGACTTTACTCTTGAAAAATCAGCCTCGTGGTAGACCTGGATAATGATGAGCTGGAAACTGTATTGGAAGCGGATACATCTCAAACAACGCGTGAGTTAGCAGCAAGGTTTGATGTTTCGATTTCTACTGTATTGGACCATCTAAAACAAATCAGTAAGGTATAGAAGTTAGACAAGTGGGTACCACACGAACTGAACAAGCATCAAATATCACATCGTCTTGAAACTTGCTGTTCTTTGCTGTTACGATATAAAAGCGAACCATTTTTGCATCGTATTGTTACTTGTGATAAAAATGGATTTTTTCAACAATAGCAAGCGTTCTGTACGGTGGTTGGATAGAGACAAAGTGCGAAAACACTATCCAAAAAACAATATTCATCCCCCCCCCAAAGCTAGTGGTGTCTGTTTGGTGGTCCAGCGCTAGTGTCATCCATTATAGCTTCATGAGACCTGGTGAGTCAATTATAGCAGATGTATACATTAACCAATTGGATGAAATGATGAGTAAGGTGGCACGTAAAAGACACCATTTTGAGCGTGGCCGTTATATATATATATATATATATATATATATATATATATAT
>NC_068998.1:31378076-31379972 GCF_001194135.2 Octopus bimaculoides
TGCTTATATATATATATATATATATATATATCGTAACATATAATTGCCAACCA
The DNA here is from genome assembly GCF_001194135.2 of Octopus bimaculoides. Taxonomy (NCBI): domain Eukaryota; kingdom Metazoa; phylum Mollusca; class Cephalopoda; order Octopoda; family Octopodidae; genus Octopus; species Octopus bimaculoides. The sequence continues at coordinate 31,378,130 of NC_068998.1, forward strand.
AGTGCGGCGTCCTAAACGGGACAGTGTTACTGACGTTTATAGCCTCAGGAAGACATCTCTTCCAGCTGGCTAACGACAAACATTCTGTGTCCGATTAGTATTTGCGAGGGGAGGTCATCGCTCCCATCCCTAGTCTTACGTGATACACACGGACCTGAGTTTCTGGGTGGTTACCCATCCTCAACATATGTTAATCACCTGCTAGTGATGAAAACTCACCCCACTTGCAAAATACTGTATGCTTTTTCCAGCGACGAACTGTCATTGATCTCGAAAAAGGAGAAAAAGGATATATACTTTTATATATAATCCCCAACATTTTAACTGCTCTCGAGCTGAACCCTCAGCCCTTCGATGCTTCCGACACAGCAAGACATTGTCATTAAACAGACTGACAAACATTAGAGCTGTTATCAGGTAGACCATGTTAGATTTAGATTTAAAACAGCCAGGCGCTGTGCTGTTCAGATTGGACATTGGTTTAGGCAGCATACATCCAGTGTGTTGTTGGTGTGTGTGAGTCGTGTTGTTAGTGTGTGCCAGTGTGTTGTTGGTGTGTGCCAGTGTGTTGTTGGTGTGTGCCAGTTGCGAGTAGTGTTTGAGCGTGTGGCACCGTCTCATCATTCTGACAGGGAGGCCAGATCTGATGCTGTTTCTTAACTGGTTCTCCACCATCTCCCCGTAGTATGGCAGGTCAACATAGACCCAGTGTTTATACTTCCTTTGGTCGGTCTGCTCTCTGTTGTTCTTTTTGTTAACACTGTCACTCCATTGGCCGTTTATAGTTCCTGTCTCTGCAATGTCAGTGCAGTTATTGCGATTGCTGTCATTGCGGTTGGTGCTGTTGTAGTTGTTGTAGTGATCGCTGTGGTTGTTGTTGTCCTCGTGGTTGGTGTTGTTGCTGACGTCGTTGTTGTTATCATCTACGTATCAAGCCGCTTTTATACCTACTTTTATATATATTTCCAAAAATTAAAAAAAAAAAAAATATTTTAAAACTTTTAAAACATGTTCTCGAAACTTTAAAAAATTTATATTCCTGATCTTTTTAAAAAGATTTTACATTCACCAACCTATGACAGAAAATTAAACCTCTTCATCTACTACTTCTATCGTATTCAATACTGTTGCACTTCATTTCCTTTCATTTCCTCACTTTATTTTATCTTGTCCTGTTTTATTTTATTCTGTTTCTTTACATCCTTCGCTCTACCTATCTTACTAATGGCATTACTCTGTTATCATACTAAACTCCAGCCATGTTGTCTGAGAGACACCAACACATTATATATATATATATCTCAAGAAGTCTTCTAGTGGACGTGATCTTGGCATTATTGTATACAACGATCCGCGTTGGACAAACCACATCTCTAAGATTATTAAGAAGCCGATTGAGTGCTAGCATGTCAGACATCTACAATACTCTGAAAGTCTTGCTTTCCTGGGCATGGATACATTGAAGCTCAGACGTTTGGCAACTGACTTGATAGACATCCACAAGATTATCCACCATCTTCCCAACAACAACCTTGGGCACCTTTATGAATTCCATAAGACAAACACTCGTGGACATGCTTATAAAATCAAAAAACAACACAGCAGCCATGACTTTCGGAAACATTTTTCCACGCTCAGAATTGCTGAAACTTGGAATAAACTACTCGCACCAGTTGTTAGCTGTCGAGACACTACATCTTTCAAAACTTCCATGCTTCCTGAAATCCGCCAACAGTATACCTGATGGTCCTTTTTTTTAGGTGTAGTGCACCTGAGCACTGTATACAATAATTTCCTTCATTATGTATATAAAAATCCTTATGTGTAAATATATATATATATA
>NC_068998.1:31381235-31383735 GCF_001194135.2 Octopus bimaculoides
TATATATATATATATATATATATATATATATATATATATGTAATGTATGTATGTGTGTGTAGATATATACATACATATATATATATATATATGTATGCCTGTATGTATATATAATTTTAGTCGGACGTAGGCAGGATAAGTAAACAAATTATTGACTTAGACATAACCATGGGATCAAGTGATCTATTTGACATTTAGATATCATATTGCATCAATTAAACAGTTCCTGGAAATGGGGTGTAGTCTTTGTAGAGCCAATGGTGTGTTCACTTTCTTTAAATGTAGTAATGTAATACTAGAGAGAAATAGGAAAAAAAAAAAATTAGAAATTAAAAAAAAAAACTTAGGACTTTCCATCAATATTTTGGCTATCAGCTCATGAGATTTTCTCAGAATGACTGTTATAATACTGCTTTAGCTAGGGCAGGATACACGGAGAAGATCCACAATGTTCCTGAGGTAAATATTGAGAAAAAACATAAAGAAAATCCGTAAGAAATATACTTGCTAGAGCACAGACATAATAAACGTCAAGGTAATATGATTTATTATAATAATAGACATAGGAATATAGTACCTATAGTGGTAGAAAAAATAATTCATTTTTTTTAGTTAGAAGGTCATGCAAAATGACTGAATGTAGCAATAAGAATTTTAACCTTAGGAAAAATTGTAATACTCCATACTGTGAAGGAACTAATATAAATATAAACACAAGCAACTATATCAGCATAAATTATGTAAACAAAATTAAGAGAACTATAATAAAAAAATATATAATAAAAAAAATCATGTGTAGAATTCATGTAGTTGCTGACATCCTGAGAATTTGCTTTAACACATTAGACAGACATTTTCCCCATTCTAGAAGACATAGAAAGATATTCAATAGACACACCATGCTGTTTGCATATTCTATTACACCTGATTTAGACGCTACTTAAACAGTTATCAACTTTAGAAATCTAAATAATATCAAAAAGATTGAATGTACTGTATTTAGAATGTATAAACCAGTATGGGTTTACCACAAATAGAATATATCTGGTGCAAGAAACTGTGATGATAAAGATATGGTATCCCCTCTACCGTTAATGCTAATAGAATAAAATAAGGCCACTTATGTCTACATACCTAATAGAATGTATTGTAGGAATTGTGATAAATGTCCCTTTGTCAATGTTTGAGGAATAATCTAATATATAAGTGCTTGGTCAAAACGTCTACTGCTTCCATTTAAGACCAGTATACATAAAACATTAATTCTTTTACATACAAAAGAAAAAATTGCACTTTGTTGATCAAGTTCATGCGAGACCTCAAAGAGAGGAATATATATTGCTCTGTTTCACAGTGTGTTATTGGTAGTGCTCTTCCTTAGGGAGGAGCAGTTGGAGCTGTCACAATGGTGGAGAGAGTATATAATGATTAACCAAAATTCAGTGGACAGGTGAAATATTTATTATTTTTCACCTCTCTGAATTTTGGTTAATATATATATATATATAAGTTAAAAAACATAATAAATGTATAAACAAATGGGAAACACAAAAGTCACCAAATCCTCATCAGTTATCAGTCAGAAGGTCAAACACTATTTCGCACCTTCAGCCAATGATATTTGATATTACTTCCCTCTGTTGGTGTTGGAAACAAGAAGCCATCAGAAAATAGTGAGCCAAACAAACAAGAAATAAATGACTTGGCAATATGAGATGGGTGTAATTCAAGATGAGAGGGACAAAGACAAAACAGGCCAAAAATTGTGAAAATCTGAACAAATTGAAATAAGCAAGCAGAATACGGCCTTAGGGCCAGATAGAAGACAAAAATATGGTTAATGCTGGGAAAATATCCTAAAGGGTTAACAGAGGGACAGTGAAACATGATGAGAGTGGGAGAAGAGAGAAAATATGACTAGTTGCTTTTGCGGTTGGCATGAAAATGAAGAAAGATGATGACCACACGCCACATGTCAATAGTTGGAGGGAGAAAAGTTGTAGAAGGCATAGAGAGATACAGAGAGCAGAGAAGAAAGGTAAAAAGCAGGAACAAGGGAGGGAGAGAGAGAGAGAGAGAGAGAGAGAGAGAGAGAGAGAGAGAGAGAGAGAGAGTGAAAGGGAGGAATAGATATCATACGAAAAGATGAAATCATTTACTTGTGAAAAAAATAACAGTTCCAAAATATATGGAGGAAAAAAAGAAATGAAGTTGAAAATGCACAGAGAATATATTAGAATTTAATTATATCTTTAAAAAAATAGGAATGCACTTGACTGGTGTTTCATTAGATTTTCAAAAGTATATAATATATGGAATTGTGTCACATATTATGTCTATTCTGGCTGTTATAAAAATAGAAAGACTAGATCTATCGTATGAGATCACATATAAGCTATTGCTTCTAGTCTGTACTTGTGTAGGATGGTAGTATAAAGATTTACTACATCAAATGAAGAGATTATGGCATCCCTGTTAACTTTTTTCAGGAGATAGCTTA
>NC_068998.1:31385708-31386373 GCF_001194135.2 Octopus bimaculoides
AGATTAGATTAGTGTTTCATCATGGGTTAGCAACCATTATCTCGGCCTATGCTCCTCAGCCGGGGCTACCTGATGGACAGAAAGACCGATTTTATGACACCCTCTTGCAGACTACCTCGTTGACGAATGACAGGGACCTTCTCTTTGTGGCTGGTGACTTCAATGGACATGTTGGACAACATACAGGGTGCTTCCATGGCATACATGGAGGCTACAGTTTTGGTTCCCGCAATGAAGAGGTAACTAGGCTGCTGGAGTTCTGCGATGCAAATGATCTTATGGTTTGCAATACTAACTTCAGGAAACCTGCCAGTCATCTAGTCACCTACCGTTCTAGCAGACACACTAGCCAAATTGACTACATCCTCACCAGAAAAAGGGAAAGATGGCTGCTTATAAATGCCAAAACCTTCCCAGGCAAAGAATGTACCCCATAACATAGACTGGTAGTTAGCGACTTCAGGATCAGGGCTAAATGGATGCCCAGAAGATGTCGAGCATGGAGGAGAAGGGTCTGGAAGCTTAAAGATTCTGCGAATGGACAGAGATTTAGAGACGTATTACTCGAAGCCTTTGACGAAATAGAAGGGGATATAGCTTCACACGATGTGGGACCCACTGACCAGATCTGTGGATGGTGCAAAGTCCCCTCTCGACCCAAAATA
>NC_068998.1:31386383-31386715 GCF_001194135.2 Octopus bimaculoides
GGTTGAATTGAAGGCTGTTGTTTGTTTATGAATTCTGCCAAATGCGAGCTGCCTTTTCAGGTACATGATGCTGCTGTACCCCGTCCCAGGGTCTCACGGGCCCACACCTCCCACACCCTCGGGGTTGCCACTCTCAACGTCGGCACACTGAAAGGTAGGTCTGGTGAGATTGTGGAGATGCTTGAACGGAGATGTGTCGATTTGTGCTGCCTCCAAGAAGTAAGGTGGAGAGGAGGTTCCGCTAGGTTCCTCACAGGCAAAGAACACAGGTACAAAATTTTCTGGACAGGGAGCACTGACGGGGTCAGGGGCGAGGGCGGGGGCGTGGGTAT
>NC_068998.1:31387719-31390852 GCF_001194135.2 Octopus bimaculoides
TTAGACAAAAGAAACAGGCTTGGAAGGACTGGAAGAACGGTGATAGCAGGGAATTGTATCAGACTTCCAGAAGAGAAGCTAGGAGACAGGTTTATTTAGCCAGAGGGGAAGCAGATAAGAAAAAATTTACCAATGTTCTGCGCCGTGAGGACCAAAGACTTGAGGTATTTCGTATTGCAAGACAGTGTGTGAGAGAGAATCGTGATGTCGTAGGAGAGAAATGTGTCCGCATGGATGATGGTTCACTTGCACTAAATGAGGCTGCAAAGAGAGAGGTTTGGAGACGCCACTATGAAAGGTTGCTCAATAAAGAGAATGAATGGGAGAAAGAGAGTCTGCCGAATGTCAACCCAACAGAAGGACCAGCTATCCGAATTGACAATACCTTGGTAGATAAAGCAATTAAGTGTATGAAGACAGAAAAGCCTCTGGCCTACCAGGAATCACTGCAGAGATGCTCAAGATATCTGGCAGTGTTGGCTATAACCTAGTCACCCGTATAGTTAAGCAGGTGATACAGGAAGGAGTTATGCCCAATGACTGGTGTAGCAGCACCATAGTCAATTGCTACAAAGGTAAAGGTGATGCTTTAGATACAAATAATTACAGAGGTATCAAGTTGTTGGATCAGGTAATGAAGGTCACGGAGAGGGTCATAGCCCAACTAATTAGGGAGAGAGTCAGTTTAGATGAGATGCAGTTTGGGTTCGTGCTATATTTCTGGTAAGACAGCTGCAGGAGAAATACCTAGCCAAAGATAAACATCTGTACCTGGCTTTCGTTGACATGAAGAAAGCCTTTGACAGGGTCTCCCGATCTCCTATCTGGTGGTCAATAAGGAAACTAGGGATAGATGAATGGTTAGTGACAGCTGTGCGAGCCATGTACAGGGACGCTGTCAGTAAGGTGAGGGTTGGCAACGAGTTCAGTGAAGAATTCCGGGTAGAGGTAGGAGTCCACCAAGGTTCAGTCCTCAGCCCCCTCCTATTTATCATAGTCCTCCAGGCTATAACAGAGGAATTCAAGACAGGATGCCCCTGGGAGCTCCTCTATGCTGACGATCTTGCTCTAATTGCTGAGTTACTATCAGAACTAGAGGAGAAGTTTCAGGTGTGGAAGCAAGGACTAGAATGGAAGGGCCTTAGAGTCAACCTAGCTAAAACCAAAGTCCTAATAAGTAGGAAGGCAGACAAACCACAAATCCCTTCAGGTAGATGGCCCTGCTTGATCTGTAGAAATGGCGTAGGTAGAAACTCTATAAGATATACCCAATGTAATTTATGGACACATAAGAGGTGCAGCAATATCAAAGGAAGGCTAACTAGGAAGATAGTTTTTGTATGTGGCAGATGCTCAGGAGCAATAAACACTGAAAATGTGCAGAGAACAACTTCCGCCACATCCCAGGGAAAAAAACTAGAAGTAGTTGATAGCTTCCGTTACCTAAGTCAGTAGCTAGGAAGGGTGCGCTGAAAGTGTAGCTGCTAGAATAAGAATAGCCTGGGCAAAGTTCAGAGAGCTCTTACCTCTGCTGGTGACAAAGCGCCTCTCGCTCAGAGTAAAAGGCAGACTGTATGACGCATGTGTATGCACAGCCATGCTACATGGCAGTGAAACATGGGCCATGACTTCTGAGGACATGCGTAAACTCGCAAGGAATGAAGCCAGTATGCTCCGTTGAATGTGTAACATCGACAGAGTGTAAGTACATTGAGAGAAAAGTTGGACCTAAGAAGCATCAGATCTGGTGTGCAAGAGAGACGACTGCGCTGGTATGGTCATTTGGTGAGAATGGATGAGGATAGCTGTGTGAAAAGTGCCACACCCTAGCGGTTGAGGGAATCTGTGGAAGAGGTAGACCCAGGAAGACCTGGGATGAAGTGCTGAAGCACGACCTTCAAACATTAGGCCTCATAGAGGCAATGACTAGTGACCGAGACCTTTGGAAATATGCTGTGCGTGAGAAGACCCAGCAAGACAAGTGAGACCATAATCCGTGGCCCATGCCAGTGGTGTAACCAATCCACTTATGCGTACCTTTCCTTCATTGGACACTAAACTCTGCTTGTGAAGACTTGTTGAGGCAAGTGAAATCGAAATCTAAATCGAAATCAAATTCGATGACTGGCATCCGTGCTAGTGGAGTGCTAAGAGCACCATCCGAGTGTGATCGTTGCCAGAGTAGCTAATTGGCTTCCGTGCCGATGGCACGTAAAATGCACCATTTGAGCGTGGCCGTTGCCAGTACCCCCTGACTGGCCCTCGTGCCGGTGGCACGTAAAAGCACCTACTATACTCTCGGAATGGTTGGCGTTAGGAAGGGCATCCAGCTGTAGAAACTCTGCCAGATCAGGTTGGAGCCTGGTGCAGCCATCTGGTTCGCCTGTCCTTAGTCAAATTGTCCAACCCATGCCAGCATAGAAAGCTGACGTTAAACGATGATGATGAAGATGGTCTAAATTCTGTACGACTTTATTATTCTTTGATTCTTTCCTTCTTTCTATCAGTCCCTTCACACTTACTGCGTTCTTTCCTCTCTTCTTTATTTCGTTCCTCCTCTCACATTTCCTGGCTTTCACTTCATTCTCACCTTCCCTCCTCTTTCACTTCATTCTGTCCCTCTTCTTTTTTCTCGTCTCTCCCTAATTCTTTTATCCCTTTGCCTCTACCTCTCTCTCTTCTCTCTCCACGTGACCGGTGTTTGGCCAAGCCTGAACTTTCTTTCTTGGTTCAACTACCATCTGTGCAACATCTATATTCCTCTCTATGTCTGTCATATCTTATGTCCCTGCCGTAAGGCTTCACTTCCACATACGCCAGCTTAATTTAATTTGTCCTTGGTCGAAAGACACCTGTTGTCAATGATTTTTATTTGCATTTGTATTTGTGTACCATTTCTACGTTTCTTTTTCGTCCTTGTTTTCGTATACATTCACTGCTTTCTTCCAAGGAATCTAGTACTCTTAACTTAGTTTTTCCTTTGGGCTGTCCAGATTGGAGCAATCTCGAGTATAACCAACCGAAATTGCAAAGATAATCTGGAACTCGACTGAAGAAAGAAAACTCCGAATAACCTGTCCTTGTTTTTTGTATCGTCTGTCTGGATGTTTTGTTGTCCCTTTTTTGTATCATC
>NC_068998.1:31390952-31393961 GCF_001194135.2 Octopus bimaculoides
CAACAACATCGAAAAATACCTTAGGAATGAGAACCCAGGTTCCCCAAGACTCTTGAAGGCTGGAGGGTATATCAGCCGAAACGTTGGTGTTAACAACAAACAAGATGAGGACAAATATCCGTCAATTGTAAATAATGTACATAATTCCCCATCTCTTAAATATAGAACTGTGTTATCTAATCGGTACGGAGCCGACATTAGACTTCAATGGAGACATATAGAGAAACGCCATCAAAAACTAGCTCGTCTTTCAAACCATCTAATTTTCTGTGTAGATGTAGAGACTCAAAGTTAATACCACCTGACTTGAATATAACGACACCAATAGATTCATATAAAGCTAGAAGAGTAGCGGAAAGGGCAGGACCCGCCCTCGTCCGTGAGAGGATTCATTACAACCGTTGGGGAAAACATCAACTAAATAACGAAATCAAAGAGAGGTTATCTTCATTATTTAGGAAAATAACCAGTGATGATGATAGAAAGAGAATCCAACAAGATGTAGAAAAGTCGTACATGAAAGAATTTGAAATGGTGAAGACATGCCAGATTAAGTTTATGAAGCTCAAAGGTCAGAGAATGAAGACTGAAGTCCGTCACCCACCTGTGAAAGCAGTAATTAATGTAAGTAGCCGACATCTAAAAAGCTCTGAAGAAGCAGTACTAAACAAAGGTCTCAACTTTGCGACAACCATCAAGTGTATTCCATACTTGGACATAATAGCCCCTATTGAAGAGATAACCATAAAGATACCAAAAGCTCAGGGAGATGAACTCAGGGGGAAAGTGAGACAGGTACTAGAAAAAGCGAAACTGCTGAAACCAAACATCACTAAGGAAGAAACGTTCGCTATCAAAAGACTACTGAATGACAATTCCATCATAATACATCCAGCAGACAAGGGAAATGCTACAGTGGTGATGAACAAGTCTGACTACTCGGAAAAACTGGCAAGTCTTATAAGTGATGGTAGCTACAGCAAAGTAAAGAAAGACCCTACTTTGAAAACAGAGAGGAAGTTGTCACAGATCTTGATCAAGAACAAAGATCAATTTAAACCAATGAAGCACAGACAACTGACTTAACACTACAGTAAACTACCACACATGTACGGTCTTCCTAAGATTCACAAGGATGGTATTCCATTAAGACCTATAGTGAGCTGTAGAGGTTCAGCATGTCATCCACTGAGCCGCTTCCTTGTGTATATAATCAGTCCATTAGCAGAAAAGTCAACATCGTACGTGAAGAATACTCCCTTTGAATCCAAACAAATGGTGAGTCTAGATGTGATAAGTCTGTTCACCAAAGTCCTAACTGGTGAAGCACTATCGGTGATTCAGGAAAAACTAGTGACAGACACCCATCTAAAAGAACGCACTAGTATACCAATAAGAAACTTGATAGAATTGTTGACCTTCTGTGTAGAAACTACCTACTTCAGTATGGACACAGATATATATCGACAAGAAGAGGGTTTAGCTATGAGTTCGCCATTATCACCGATAATAGCCAATATATACATGGAATACTTTGAGAATTTTGCTTTAGGATCAACACCACACCACTAAAACCAACCCTATGGCTGCGATATGTTGATGACACCTTCATACTTTGGCCCCGCCAGGAAGATGTCCAAGTGCTGTTAGATCATGTGAACTCAATAAAGCCAACCATACAGTTCACAATAGAAAAAGAAAAAAACAATCAGCTAGCATTCCTGGACGTATTAATAACACGCACCAAGTATGGATTCATAACATCCGTATACTGCAAGCCGACCTTCACTGGACGATACCTCAACTTCAACTCCCACCATCCATACATTGTAAAGAGAGGGATTGCTCAGTGCCTAAAACATCGAGCAATGAATATAAGTAGCGATCGTGATACACACCACGAAGAAGTGATCAAGCTCAGTAACAATCTATTAAGCAACAACTACCCCAAAAGCATGCTCTCCACTCCAATTATGAAGAAAAGAGAGGATGAAAGCGATAAACTGTCCGCAGTCTGTCTACCCTATCTGAAAGGCGTCTCCGAAAAGATACAAAAGATATGCGGCCCATATGACATCAGGACAGTATTCAAAAGTAATACAACACTTCGCAAATATCTCCTTCGCGTAAAACCACCAATGGAAGAGAATATGACTAAGAACTGCGTGTACTCCATCCCAGGCAGCTGTGGTAGGTTATACAAAGGCAAAACATGCCGTCCCCTCAAAATAAGGGTAGAGGAAAATCGCAAAGCTGTGATACGGGGAGATATTGATAAATCGGGTATAGCTGATCATGTATGGAAAAATGGAGACCACCTCCCCCTGTGGGATGAAGTTAAAATAATAGGCAGAGAACACCACTGGAAAATACGAAAACTAAAAGAAGCAGCACATATACTAAGCACACCGAGTGCAAATAGGAATAGCATATGGGAACTGGTATTAAGGAAGGATAGGAGAATATTAGATTTATAAGCCCTAAAATTCAATTCATAATTGCCCACGGTGTAGTGGTTAAGAGCGCGGGCCACTAATCCCAAAATTCCGAGTTCGATTCTAGGCAGTGACCTGAATATTAATATTAATAATAATAATAACAATAACAACAACAACAACATCGAAAAATACCTTAGGAATGAAAAGTCAGGTTTAAAATTTCCACAAGACACCTGATGAAGGCTGGAGGGTATATCATCAGCCGAAACATGTTAACAACAAACAAGATGAGGACAAATATCCGTCAATTGTAAATAATGTACATAATTCCTCATCTCTTAAATATAGAACCCTATATCCATCCCCTGTAATAACTACAAATTGTCAGAAATTTTTCTTCCGTGATTTTTACTGTTAAAGTGTTTTGTATTTCTTAAAACACTGAATTTTGTTGGAATTGTTTTATTTGTTTTAAAAAACTGTTCCTGCTGCTTGGAGGGTTTGTTGTTTATTCCACCTTGCTTGAGGGGGAATTATTAATGTTTTCTGATGTTTTAACCCCCCCCCCCCC
>NC_068998.1:31393971-31395733 GCF_001194135.2 Octopus bimaculoides
CTCTAAAAAAATGATAACGGATGATAATTCCAGTGTGGAGGAAGAAATTGCGTCTCCCAGTAAAGACAAAATGTTAAGCTCTGTGAAAAAGCAGAAAAAAGTTGTGTCTCCCGTTAAGGAGGGTGAAAAAATGGCAAAATCTATGAAAAAGCAAAAAAATATGTCTCATATTAAGGATGATGTGAAAAATCTGTCAAGCTCAGTTAAGGAACCAAAAACCAAAGAAAGTTTTATCTCCCGATAAGTAGACTGTGAAACCAAATTTTGCTGCGGCCGCTGGAGTGGCCAGGAAAGAAGTCAAAATAAACACCAAAGAAATGGAGAAATTCAAACAAATGATAAAACGGGAGTGGCAGGAATTAAAAATCTTCCCTTCCAGCGAAATCTTGGAAAAAGCTGAAAGAAGCACTGTGGTTTATAAAACGGTTGTGCTAAAAAGCAGAAAATTGGAAACAGCTAACAAAGTTGGAGAAGTATCTTCGGCATATTTGGCAAGGCTTCGTGTTTTTCGCAAGGGGAAAAAGGTTCGTTACGATTGAAGTGGGAATTAGTTCAGAAGAAAATGCCAGACAGCACTCCACAGAGACACTAAAAACGTCTGAGATGATACTCCTACCAACTTACCTGGGAAGGCGTACCTCCAAGATAAGGTTGGGAGAGATTCCTCTTGAAGTGAACGCTGGCCGGCTGGAAGCAGCAATAACGATGGACTTGGAGGAAAAAATCACTATCCTCCAAGCGACGGTATTCAAACAACAGAATTGGCAGGAGCAGGGACTAGAAATGGTAGCCCAAGTGACCCCTGCAGACCTTGAAGAAATCGTGGATGCAATGCAGGTGGGAGAGAGTAAGCTGCGGGTGAATGTCAAGGCGAACAATCCACGTTGCTACAATCGTGGCCAAAAAGTTCATATCAGGGATGAGTGTACTCTTCCCCCCGAGAAAGCAGCGATACCTAAACCAGCAACGAGAAACAAAAAGTCTGTCAAAAACTAGCGAAAACAATAACAGCAACGCCAATGATGTCGGAGGAATTAATACCACCAGGATCAGGGGCGGCACCAGAAGCAGGATCACCACGAACAACAGTAACGTCAGGAACATTAACACTATCAACAACACCAGCAACACCAACAACACAAACTCCAAAGCCATTCCGGGCGGAGGAGGAGGAAGACATGAATAATTGGACTGTAGTAACCGGGAAAAGAAAGAATCTGCGTCCCAGTACACCAAAACTCCGCTCCCCAGTACACCAAAAAGAAAACCCTAGACCCCGCCCCATGTTCCGCCCTGACACAAACTTAATGCGGATAAATGCCGGTAATAAGACATTATTATAGAAAATAAAAAAGATATCTACAGCAATACAATATCCTATGCACATCCCCAAATAAATTTCCATTTTTCAAATAGACAGTTCTAATTATTTGAACTTAAAAACAGAATTCCATGATGACGGAGGCCCTCCGAGGAAAGACTTTTCTCCTCCGTTTTATGAGGGCCTCGTCATAGAGACCTCACGAGCCCCAAATGAAATAGAATGAGATGGGCTATCACCAATCTCCAGCAGAGGTAAATAATTTTTCTTCATGTTTACACTCAACGTAGGGTGTTTAAATGTTCGTGGCCTGGGGTCGAATTGGATAGAAGGGCGTTTCCTCAATGACTTCGGATCTCATTGATTGGATGTGATAGTAGTTACAGAAACCTGGCTGAATAGACCGAGAGGCTTTTCTCCCCTCCTAAACGGCTACGAGAA
>NC_068998.1:31400667-31405183 GCF_001194135.2 Octopus bimaculoides
TCTGGAACAGCGGTATATTTTTAATCGACGAACTACTATCCCCTTCGGACTAAACACAACCCCCTCCTCCTATTGACTGCCTCTACACCTCCTGCAACTAAGCAACCTTGTTTCATTTTTCATTTTTTGCTTGTAATTGCGTCACTTTACTGCAACAGCCTGGATTTCAGAGGCCCACAACTTTTTAATATTCTCCCAAAGTGCCCGAGGGATCTACAAAAAGTGAATGTAGGAGTTTTTAAATCAATACTGGATCTCTTCCTGTCGAGAGTCCCAGATGAACCTACCTCGCAGTAGTGGTGCAAATGAGGGTAGCGACATCAAACTCCCTTATTCACCAAATGCCACATATAAGAGGCAGCTTTCAATAACAGTGTAGCAAAACAGCGGCACCCCAGCATGGCCACAGCTTTGAGCTGAAACTAATAAAATATAAAACATAGCTGAAGTGGAAAAAATTAGGAGTAAACACGATGAATATGCACTCCACTCATTTTTAGTTTATAAATATTTTTTCAAAAATTTCTTCATAGTTCTTTGCTTTCAATAACGAAATATCTTATATTGCTCTTTTCAGAAGCTCGCCTATGGTGTATGTTTGCTAACGATCATCGTCAAGTGGTTGGTTGTGAGAAAGAATGCTGCTGTATCCTTAACTTGAAAGATGAAGCTGGCTGTATGTTTTATAAAATAAGCAAACTCACGAACGTTCAACCATATTTTATTGATAGAAAACTGTGCATATTAATACGTAAATTATCACAGATTCACTGGTTATCAGAATAGTAAGTAGGAACAACAAATACTTCTTCGATGTCTAACATGGGGCGCATGTCTTTTGATGTCACCTATCAACCTGTTGACTCCTCTCACCCCACCATCTTTCTCGGCCTTCCTCTTCTGCAGGTTCCTTTCACTCAGAGTGTTTGGTACTTTGTACGCAATTATCATCCTCTGTATATCCGTTCCAATGCAGACCTTTCTCTTGCACGTTACATTGAATTTCTGTAATTGCTAGGTTTTCTCAGATCATTTGTTCTGTCATTCTTGTACTCAGACATTACACATTCAGTGGCATATGTTCATTTCCTTTTTTTATAGCTTTACGCAAACTTTGCGCTCAATGCTTAAGTTTCACAAGATGTGCACAGTTAGTGTGACATGCGGTGTGGCGTAAATGTTGTTGCTGCTAATTATTCTGCATATTGTATTACTGTTAATTTTGTGGTTTATTTTGAACATAAATATTTGCCAGCTTCTAGTTTTCTATGATTTATTTTAGTTGTTGATACTGAATTGTATTCCAGTTGTGCGTGATTTTGATTTATTGCATCTAAAATTGTCTCTGGTTTTTATGAAGCAAGCTATTTCTGGTATGGGTTGTATTTTATATGTCTTGTGGAATATGGTTTTTTGATGTAACTATAAATTATTTTGTTGACTGTATTTACTGCAGTGTTGGTATTTGTGATGTTTAGCTTTGAAAATATTAAATCTGTTTCTTGATGGAACTCATTCCATTGTAGTTTTGTTTTTGAAGTTTGTAAAAGTGTTTTTGCTTTATTCATTGTTGTACGAGTACTGATATGATAATTAACAAATGATCTGAGGAGAGTTGGAGAAAGCTTATGTGGTAAGCTGACAATGATATTTGGGGAAGAGTTGTGTAGTTGCTTGGTGCTGTATGTGTGTCTCTTGGTGTGAAATGTTTAGGGCGTATTACGTTGCATCTCTTGTTATCTATACCATATAAAGTCTTGATGTGTCGATTGTATTGAAGTCTCTCTCAATGGTGGTATTTGTGATAGTTATCAGTGTTGTAGCTTGATTGTGAAACCTAACGGGACAATTGTGCATGAAGGTGGTAATATCTTCTCAAGACAGAAGACTGAAATTATTGAGCCGCCACAGCCCGCCACAACCTGCCACAGCCCGCCACAACCCGCCACAGCCCGCCACAACCCGCCACCCATGTCTGTCCTGTGCTATTCTGCATAGTTCTGCAAAATTTCCACCACTAGCTTTGATGTTATTGTTAAATCTAGTTTCAGATCTTCCTCTTGTCCTTTTGTCATATTCTGCATCTGTTAACCTCTTGTCCTTTTGTCATATTCTGCATCTGTTAACAGGAACTTGTCAAGGTCTTGTCTTGTAAAGTTCCATTTTCTTTTCATGATAGTATTTAACAGTCTTTCCTGGCACTCTATCTTGCGAAGAACCCATTTGTCAGTTCTTTTGTCTGTCCTGCTTATTCTGAGAATGCCTCTACAGCACAATTGTTCAAGTTCCTTAATTTTCCTTTATAATTTATTGAAGAGCCATTTATTGTGCTCGCTGGGAGATGGCCTTGTTCTTCCATATGCTGTTCAGTGATATCATGGCATTCTTGGCTATGCCAAGTCTTCTCTTGATTTTATGGGTGTCTTTGTGGTCGTTGGTAATAAAAGAACCAAGATACACAAATTCTTTTACGTTTTTGATGTTTTCATTGTTTATTGTTATATCATCATGTTCATTGTTTGTTGTGTTTTAGTTATTTTCATTACTTTTGTTTTTTTTGCTGGGGATTAGATGAAGCCTAGCTTGAGTACTTGCATCGTTTAGTCTATTAACTAAATCCTGTAGTTCTTGCATGTTGCTAGCTATGAGGACTACATCATATGTATACCTCAGATTTGTGATGACCTTGTTAATAATTTTGTTTTGATACTTCCAGTGAAACCATACAACATGTCTCTCATTATTGTCTCAAAATATATATTAAACAGATGTGGAGAAAGGATGCAGCCCTGACAGACACCTCGTTCAGTATCAAACCAGTCTTTTAGTTCATAAGTTGTTCGAACTATTGTACTTTGTTTGGCAATATAAGTTTTTGATTAAGTCTACTATATGAGAAGAGAATCCCTTTTAATTATATTGATCCATAGGACATCATGTGAGACATTATCGAAGGTTTTTGTGCAATCAATGAAACACAGAAAGATATCATTATTATATTTATGATTCTTTTCAATTTTCATTTTAAAGTTCAATATATGGTTTCTTGTTCCTTTTTCAGGTTTGAAACTTGCTTGTACTTCACTAATTTCTTCAAGAGTCCTTTTTTTAAATTCTGTTTGAGATGATTTTACTTTAATTTTGCTACAGTAGCTTATCAGTGCAATAGTTTTACTGCTATTGCATTGCTGGACATCTCCTTTTTTGGTGATATGCATACGTTTATTATACAAATACTTTTCATGTTATATTAAAAATAAAACAACTTTAAAAAAAAAAACTTATCTTTCTAGTGTAGTAATGTTCACTGTTAGTTTATGAATGCCATTTTGGTTATCATTATACTGAATATAAGTTTTTATCAACGATATAAGTCCAACATCCATTGTTACAAAGCTGTATCTAGTCTGAGTTGCGAACATTTCATGTTGTCTCAAAAGTTTATAATATTCTAATGCCATTAGCACTAATCTAGCGAAAACCAAATGTATTTCTATAATAATTTGTACATATTCTCCGTAAGCTTTCTCATGAGATTATTTCATGAATCTACCTTCAGCTAGGTTAACTGCTTCAATGTGGAGCGGAAATTGCTTATCCATTTCGGACATCATGTGTACAATGCAGCCTTCAGTGAAATTACGGTATTGTGATGTTTCCATTAACCTCCCTTTCAGCAGTCATTGGGTTTTAAATCTGGCGAGTTTGGAGGTCACAAGCCTGGTGTTACATGATGTAAAGATAATTTGATAACCATTCTTGAGTTACATAGGCTTTGTGTGAAGGTGCTGAGTCTTGTTGAAACACATATGACTTACCCCTGCATGCTTCATCCAGGGCCTGACAATTGTCTCCAGTACCCCAACACATCTAATAATTCATATGCCACATGGAAAGATGTGAGGAGGAATGACATGACTTTTGTTACTCACCCTCCTATAAAGCTATCACAGTTGCTGAAAACTTTGGGGACATCAGAAGGATCTGTACATAACTATCTTTCATTTCTCCTGTTTGACTTTTGATCTTTTAGTTTTGTTAAGTGACCGCTTGGCATGGATCAACCAGTTTTCTTGCATCTTTGAGGACATGACTTTCCTCTCTTCAGTAAATATTCATATATAGCCTGTCCGTGTGCATCATGGTCCTGATATTCTACTCTGACACAGGAAGTTCTTTGGCATTGAACTGATATTTTTTTTTAGATCATCGTGAGAGCTCATTTGATGAAGTGTGGTGTCCTTATACTGTTTGAACTTTTAGAATGATTTTTTTTGACACAGTTGAAACATAGCGGTCAGAGACTTTCAATTACACATTGTGCTTAAATATATTTTGCAGCATTTAGAAAGTTGGCATTTAATAAATCGCCGAGTCCCTCTCATATGGTAACAACGATTGCATGTCCTTCAATTTCCTGTATTAGTAAATCATGAGGATCTGAGAGTAATACTGATGATTATATGCATATATGTATATGTGCATGTGTGCATATATATATATATATATGAATATA
>NC_068998.1:31405283-31407591 GCF_001194135.2 Octopus bimaculoides
ATATACTATTCCTTCTTTACTAAATGTAGTAGTTATAATTTATATTTATTTATTGTGTATTTATTGGTATGTTAATATTTTAGTGAGTTTAAGGATCTAATATTATAATGACACAATGATTTTTATAAATAATATACATATTTTAATTAATTAGCTTAATAATAGCATTTTAGCTTATTTCATATATATTATTTAACTTATGTTTCTTAGTGTTGTTATCTAGAATCTATAATTATTCTTGAAAATCTGTAACTACTTAGACGTTCAATAAAATGTTTACAATATAGATAATTGTTTTATTATGATTTAAGTTATATAAAGTTTAATGTTTCATTCATGATTTTATAAATAACTGTCATGTTTTTATATTTCTTTATTCTATTCTTTTTCTTTCGCAATATCTTCACCCGATTTCTTTCTAATAAACGCCTTAGTTCTGAGTTTAACGTCTAAAATGTTTAGTTTAAACTATAACATCATTGAGATAAGTATTACTTCTATCTTTATTCATATTGTTAAATGATTTTTTATCATTGTTTGAAAAATATGTATTTTTATATTAATTCAATTAATTTTTAATGATAATGTTAGTCGATACCTTTTTTAACACTAAGTTGATAGTATTAAGTTTATCATCTTAGCTTAAACTAAGACTTCGATTAGATTAGGGTTAAATTGTTTCCAATAATACTGTTTAATATTTCTTTTTGATTTATTGGATAAATAAGCAGTTTTTTAAAATATAAATTCTTTGATTATTAGTTTATATTCTAATTAAGATAAGTCAATAGTACAACATTTATAATTTTATTTAAACTATAGTTTCGATTAGATAAATTTTGTATTTATTTTCAATAATTTTGTTAAATGTTTCTTCCTTTATTTAATGGTGTTATAATTGCTTTTGTATACCAATTTATATAAATTAATTTTTTGTTAGTTTATACTATACGATTATAATTTTAGTTTAACCTAAAACTTCGTTTAAATTGTATTTTAAACAAAATATTCGTTAAGATAAGATTTGCATATAATATTTCTGTTAGTCTATATTGTTTCTTAGTCTTATTCTTTTGAATCTATAATTACTTAGATTTTAACGTTCAATAAAATGTTTACAATATAGTTAATTGTTTTATTATGATTTAAGTTATATAAAGTTTAATCCTTCATCTATAATAAAACTTTCTTTCATGTTTTTATATCTCTTTATTCTATTCTCTTTCTTTCCGCAATATCTTCACCCGACTTATTTCTAATAAACGTTTTACTTCTGAGTTTAACGTCTAAAATGTTTAGTTTAAACACTAGCATCGTTGAGATAAGTATTACTTCTATCTTTATTAATTTAACCTAAAAATTCGTTTAAACTGTATTTTAAACGAAAAATTCGTTAAGACTAGTTTTGCATATAATATTTCTGTTAGTTTATATTATAATAAACGTAAAGTTAATTATGGCACGTTTATAATTTTTGATATTTTTAATAATATTTTTCTGTCTTATTATAATAAGTATTTTTATATACATCCATTTGTTATTTATTGTTGGTTGATATATACATTCTTTTATTATTATTATTGTTGCATTTTGACCAGAAGATTAGCTATATTTTTGAATAGAATTGATTTTCGATCGTTTTAATCGATTTGAATATTTTTTTATTTTCTATTTGCAAATTTTGTTATGAAACACGTGTAGTCGTTTTATTATAATTATCTTATGATATTTACTTTGTATTATATTATATTTATTAATTTTTCTATATGTGACTGTGGATTTTCATGGATAAGTTCATGAACTTTGGTTCTTTTCTCTAAAACTATATATTTATATATATATACATACACACACACACACACACACACACACACACACACACACACACACATATATATATATATATATATATATACATATATATATATACATATATTGATAGAAAGGAAGATGGATAGATAATAAATTGATTGATAGGTGGATAGATTGATAGAAAGAGTGGTAAATAGATAAATTATTTTTGTTGGTAGTTAATTTCTAATATATATATATGTATATATATATATGTATATGTATATATATGTGTATATATATGTATGTATACATATATGTATTATGTGGCTGTGTGGTAAGTTGTTTGCTTACCAACCACATGGTTCCGAGTTCAGTCCCACTGCGTGGCACCTTGGGCATGTCTTCTACTATAGCCTCGGGCCGACCAAAGCCTTATGAGTGGATTTAGTAGACGGAAACTGAAAGCAGCCCGTCGTATATAGGTATATGTATATATATATATATATATATATAT
>NC_068998.1:31408884-31412023 GCF_001194135.2 Octopus bimaculoides
TCTGTATTACCTGTGAGACTTTTGTATCATCTGCATAACCTGTGACCGTGGCTCTCTGTGTGGCTGAGGGCATGTCTGAGAGGGCCATTATGAACAGTAGTGGTCCCAAAACAGTGCCTTGCGGAACACCGCTCACTATTTGTGTGTCATTGGAGGTGGCCCTTTGGCTACTACCACCTGACTTCTATCCTTCAGAAAGTCATGAAACCATTCTCCCAATTTTCCAACTATGCCGAGATCATGCAGTTTGTGACATATCATTCCATGATCGACTTTATCAAAGGCTTTTGCAAAGTCGAGATATATCACTTCCACATTTGAGTGGTTAAGTAGCTGTTTTAGCACCCAATCATAGTGTTGTAAGAGCTGAGTTGTTATAGAACGAGATTATTGGGGTTTCAAGGGATTGCATCCTTAAAAGATAGGTGAAAGAGAAAGAAAATGAAGAAAAGTGGAAAGAAAAGGTTAAATAAAAGTAAAAATAAAATAACATAAAAATAAGAATAAAAATATAAAGAGAAAAACAAAACAATAAACCCAAGAAAGAAAACAATAATATCAAGCTAAAAATAGAAGGTAACGTAAGACGAAAAAGTAAGAATAACAAAAATCCAGTAAGTTTTCTGTTATCTCTTTCTGAAAGTTCAGGGGGGTAAACCTTAATTCATGTTTACAATTTGATTATTAGCTCGGATCGCTTATTAAGAAGCTGTTCCCTTTCGGTGAAAAGGATTTCCAAGGATTTACGGAGGTAAAGCTTGCAAGCTATCCTATTATTTAATTTCGTAGCTAGAATTTTGGAATTGAGTGAATACATTCGGTTAACATGGTAGAAGATTTTAGTTTAACATTACGAAAAAGTATGTCCATAAGTGGAGGTTCTGAGTTTCACTGGATTAGTTGAAGATCCGCAGTAAAATCAGATAGTGGAACGGGTACTAACTACACACTCTTACACCACATTAGCATGAGTGCAATCTCCATCCCAGGGACACTTTTTCTCCACTGTAGTTACACCTGTTTTCCAATGGATGGGATGCTAATGGTATTACAGGGGGTCCATTATCCGTAGTAGTTGAGGTATGGTGAATCTTCGGCGCTTGTACCCGGCACAGTTGTAGAGGATAGGATTAGGAAATCGGATTCAGTGCCAGCCGGAACTACCTTAGACTGCTCAGTATTACTCTACATAGAAAGTTTAGGGGTAACGTCCGTTGGCTGAGAGGAGGGGAGTCAGAACTATAATTTCTAGAAGAAGATATGATAGGTTCTTAGGGGTTGCGGAACAGGATAGTTTATTCGTTTTCTTATTAAAAATTCCCTGATACCTAATATTAGTGAGAAAGGCTACCCTCCATGAACTTACTATGTCCGATATATCCACAGAATGTCATAGATCTGGAAATGGATTAGCCACTGATGCTTCTAATAGCAGCTATAATTAAAGAACGACTAACAGGAAAGGCAAAAGAGTAGAGCAAGTTAAACCTCAGAACGCTGAGCATCCTACAACTACATCGAACCTGGGAGCCAGCTATAGGCATACAAATGATAGAAAACTTAGAAGGTACCAATTATATTGGTATAATCCTCCATTTGCAAATATCATCAAAATCTCAATTTCGCGCGCTTTCTATAAACTGCAAGATAAAAATTCCCCATCTCCTTTACATAGAATTGTAGGGGTCAACAGGTGCCTGATTAGAATGCCGTTTTGATTAAAGAATACAGCAATGTTCACACAATAATGAGAGAACCTGGGATATTTAGTATCTTTTGGTGGTGATGGTGGTGATGGTTGTAATGTTGGTGGAGTGTTGTTGGTAGTAGTGGTAGTTGTCGTAAGTTCAGTAAGTTGAGAGAAATAGAAATCATTATTGTAGTGATAGAAGACACAAAGAGAAAAAAGAAAATACATCGATGTGGCAGAGATAGGGTGGAACAGCTTCACATGTGTATCCGTGTTAATGTCACTGAATGAAAAGAATGAAAAAGTAGAAAATAATTCTGATATAAATCTTTCTTTCCTAGCTTATAATAAATAGATTTTTTCAGAGAAAAACATCATTATTGCTGCAATCGCATTCACCACCACCATCCCCATCATCATCATCATCAACACCACCACCATCCTCCTCATCATCATCAACACCGCCACCATTGCTCTTGCTGTCATCGTCCAACATTACGCTGTCCAAGATATGGCAAACAGTATTTTCCACACACACCACTGGACAATTTATTGAAACCGTGTCGTCATTAATTACAATTTTTTTGTCTCAAGGGAAATTACAATAAAACAACAGTGACAGTGACAGCACTCAGCACAGCTTACATGACCGTATTCTCCACCACTATTTCAAAAACAGTAACACCAATAAACTGTGCAGCTCTTCAAAGCATTATCACCAGCAACACAAGAACAACAACAGTAATTGAGACCAAAAGGATATTAACAACAATAGCAACCATAATTTCTCTTTACTTGACACACATAGCTACAACATTTGTGAGAAAAAACTATAGTTAACTAGATATATTACTGTTATTTATTCAACTAAGAAGAGTTCAACTGAGCTTCCAGTCATACTTAGACTCGCACTCTACCATCTCTGTCATAATAGATGCACATATCTGCATCTAATATGCAGCTGTCATATTTACACCTTACCTTTGCATCATTTACGAGCTTTTCATTAGTGATACCATGGATTTCATTAATCTATCTCGCTCAGATCAACACTAAGTACTTCTCGAATTCTTTTCTACCTCATCCTGAGTGTGCCTGTCAACACCGAATCATTATGGATCTTTCCTGGATCTATTTGTGTGTGTGTATATATATATATATATTGATATACCTTTGCTCTCTCTTTCTCTCTCTCTTTAGTTTGTTATATAAACACACACACACACACACACACACACACACACACATATATATATATATACGTGCATAAATATATATATATTTATACTTGCAGGTATTGGTAGTGCAAATCAGAGGTGCAATCTGTGTGGGTGTTTTTTCAAAACACTGTCTGGTTTAAAAAGCCACATCAGACGCCATGAAAGGGCTAAGGTGTAGGTGCAGGAGGTGGTCAAACTCTGTTTAAGGAGTAGACAACCACCATATATA
>NC_068998.1:31412274-31413778 GCF_001194135.2 Octopus bimaculoides
TGTGTGTGTGTGTGTGTGTGTGTGTGTGTGTGTGTGTTCTATTCTGCTTTTCACTGTTTAAATCTTCCTCTGATGAAGGATCTGGTTTCTAACAAAGACACAAAGCTCCATCGTTGGAATGTAGATAACAAAAACAATGACAGGTTTTAAACTTGAGGTATGTTTTGCATATTATTACTGTTCCACTTACAGATTGTATTTATAATGTGCGAGTTGGTTGATTTTTGTTTTTCTAAAAACCTTAATTTATCCAGATTGTGACTTAGGTATTCACTCACAAAATCAAGTGTATCAATTATTATTGGTATAAATGTGAATCTATAATCTGGATGTAGAAGCTGGAAGTTTTGAATCAGTTGTCCATTGTTATCCTCTTTCTTTTTGATTTTCATAGAAATATTCACTTCAGTAAGACACCTGACCTCTATGGTGGTACATACATTTCCTTGTCTGTCCCAAGCAACAACCGGCCTGCTATGTTTACACTTGACAGATATTTCGATGGGAACGTTCCCCCAGTATTCCTGGTGCTGATATTTGTGTAAGTATTCAATAACAAGGAATTCTCTATATTTATTCCGGGAATATCTTTTTTTCCGAATGGGATTATATTACTTTTACGACTACATCGTGTCGCTTAGAGAAGTAGTACCTTGATGACATTTTTGGGCAGCTGCTAATCACATGTGTGATGTCTTCCACAGAAATATGATATAATCTACATTTTTGGTTGCGTCTTGGAACTCCAAGGGCTTCACTGTCTTTTTTGTTTATTAGATATTTAGTGGCAGTCTCCTGCTCTTGGATAGTCAATGCACAGCCTTTGAAGTGTGATGTGATGCAGTGGTCACGAGTCTAGGAGAGGCTTCACTTCATGTTGTCTTCAAGTCTTTGGGAAACATACCTATACATAGTCTTTTTTCCATTTTCCAATATACCGAGCATTTCACATCCAGGTTTTCTTTGTGGTATGTTAGTCTTGCAGTTCTGGAGTTGTATGGGAAGTTATCAGAAAGAGAGTGCTTCCTGAGGAGCTCACTGCCGACACGTAGGATAGTTCTCTTAATTTTTCAGCATTAAATTAATGCATTTATTCCTGCTGCTGCTATTGTTTAGCAAGTGCTGTCTAAGAGGGACTATTTGACATTCTAAGATTGTCTACACTGATCTCAAACCTATACTTCCTTCATTTCTTCTTCGGTAGAGCCTGTCGACATCACTATTTCTTTAGAGATTTCTAGTTGGTGTCAGGACTTTGCGAGTGTTAACGTCTATGGAGTAGATTTCCTCTACAGACCAATCAAGTATCCCAAATGTTGGGATCAGCACTGATTCTGGAAATGCATGGTGGGATATTGTCTGATGTAAGAGGAATGTTCCAACCCATGCCACTCTATCGTTATTCACTGTAATTTCATGCATGTATGTATTTAGTATGAGTGTGTGTGTGTGTGTGTGTGTGTGTGTGTGTGTGTGTGTGTGTGTGTGTGTGTGTGTGTGTGTG
>NC_068998.1:31415717-31433450 GCF_001194135.2 Octopus bimaculoides
GAGAGAGAGAGAGAGAGAGAGAGAGAGAGAGAGAGAGAGAGAGAGGGAGAGAGAGATCAAAACATTTAAATTCAAACTCTTTGATACTCTGAGTTTCAAGCGTATGGCTAGTCTTCGGACATAAAGAGAGTCAATATTTACTACTGGACGTTAGCCTGCGATTGATCGGTATTCCAGCGACAACAATTAGTTGGAAAATACTACATGGTGAACAAGAAATCGACTGCGTGGTGAACAGGAAATTGACTGCGTGGTAGACAAGAATTCGGTCGTGTGGTTGGAGAGAAATAAGAAGAGGCAGTAGATGTGGGGTATATATGTTTATATATATGTATATTCCCATATATCTGCGTGTATGCATCCGTACTTATACGAGTGTGTATATGTGCTTAGATGTACATTCAAACATCCGCATGCGTGCGCGCACACACACACACACGAAGGCACACACGCACACACACGCGTGCACACCTTTATCTCCATGTACACATGCACACGACCACATGTACACGTGCGAGCACACACAAGTGTGCACGCGTACATACATGCACACGCATGGGTGCACATGTATATAGGCGTGCACGCGCACACATGCACGTCCACGCACACACATCCGTGCACATGCATACGGTGACCAGATGCATATGCACAGTCACGCACATGTGATGTATGCGGGTAGACAGACATGGAGAAGTGTTGGGGATTGGGGATTTGCGGTACTGTTCATGGGGACTCATTTGTGACGGTCACCTTGGTGAAGGTGGTGCTAGGGGGTGGCTGGTACTAAGGAGGTATATCCGGGTTGTCGGCGGCCAATGGCTTCAAATTTACCAGAAGGGTGTACCTCTGGTGACAGCAATACGATACCTCATGTTTCTTGTTGATGGATACTCCGTGTTGGTAAATGATATGCACTTTTTCGCGGAGGTACAGATGGCAATCAGGGGTGCTGGGTGAATATGGGGATGCCCTGTCGATAATATTCCACTTGATGCTGGTTGTTTCGTCTCGGAAGTCACGAAGTCACGAAGTTGCCAGAGAAAGCGTGACAGGGAAATGGAATTCTCTTTGTCCCTGGATCTAAATGAATGCAAGTGCTGGAAAATATCTTCCCTTGAAGTTATTGGCTGTCACCTCGTATAGTGCCTAGTATTGCCATTGGATGGTGTAAGAGTGGTTCTATATACTACAGCCCTTGAGAGACAGAATCTCTAAGAGGGCAGGTGGTAGGGTTTCGGAAGTTGCAGTTGGGGTTGGGGTTGTGTGGATGCGTTTTGACGGCTGTTGATGCGTGCGATATTAGATGCGATGTTGTCTAGGCAGTAGTAGCTTACCTTGACATTATGGGAGGTTGAAGAGTTTGTAATACTTATGGCCTTTGGGGAAATGTTTCTTTATTAACGACAGGAAGCCACTGGCCACGTTGGTAGAAACTTCTATCTTAAAAGGGGTTATACCAGATTATTTTCCTTTTCTTAATTCTCTTGGGGTGAGGAGAGGGGTTTGGGGTTCGCCCACATACGTGAGCTTTTCAGAAAATCCGCTCCAAGCCAAAGCATCGTTGTAGTAGGGGCGGCCCTATTAAAGATCTCCACGTTGGCTGACAGTTTTAAAGAAAATTGTTTATTTTCGAAGTTATTTCGTGTTAAAGTTGTCGTATTTTGGTAATTTCAACCAATCAATGACGTCTATTGAGGTGAAAACAATTACTGCTGTGGTTTGTCAACAAGACGTTCTGGCGGTGTATATTTAGTTTGTCACTGTTATTTCTGATATATTTACATTTGAGATACACGTGTGTATAGTTTAATCAATTCAGTTATTAGTTATTTAAAAAAATTTATTTTGTTTGTGAAAGTATTTTCGTTTTGTTTTAGCGTTTTCGAAATTGCCTATTTTGGGATCTTTTCCCTTGAATAAAATTACTACCGTTGTTTGTCAACAACAACTATCGGCGGTGTATATTTCGTTTGCCACTGTTATTTATGACACCGTTCGTGCGTTTGTAAATATACACCACCGAAGTTGTTGTTGACAAACAACAGCAGTAATTGTTTTCACCTGAATAGACGTCATTGATTGGTTGAAATTACCGAAATACGACAACTTTAACACGAAATAACTTCGAAAATACACAATTTTCTCAAAAACGCCAAGAGTAAATGATGTTTTATGCGACACATTCTACCAGTATACGAATTTTTAAAGTGTTTAGTTACAAAAAAATATTTTTTAAATATGCCAGCCAAAGGGAAAAGATCCCCAGCGCGGAACTGGATAGGACAAAGCCTGGAAATGATCATCCAGGCTTCCCCAGATGACCTGAATATATCATCGTCGACACCACTGTGGTGGGTGAAAGGAAGTTGAGAGTAATGGTGGAGGACAGGAAGCTGTGATGCTTCAATTGTGGCTAGATGGGCCACATAAGAGCTGAATCCCCTCCCCCTGTTAAAATACCAGAGGCTTTATCGGAGGAGACCGCACTTCCACCCAGTGTGGCATCAAAGGCGGATGGAATACACGTTTAGGATCAGTGTAAACAAGTGAAAGCAACGAAAGAGTGTCGAGTGTAACCAAGAAAAGAAGCAGGAAACAAAGGAAGAAGCAGAATACCAGTGAGGAAGATTCCCAAACGAGACCACCCTATCCCCACTCTGTCCCCGCAAGCACCAACCCTCGCCATGCCCCACCAAACACCAGACCCGACCATGCCCCTATAAAAACATATACAGTCATGCCAGAGCCAAAATATCCCCACCTCACACCCAAGAAAAGTACCTTATGTTGGGTTACAAGATTAATGAACAGATGATGATGGAGTTAGACAATGCAAAGGACGTTGTAGAGGTGGAGTTGCATGACCAATTCCCAGGAGCGATAGGTCCGGTCATTGGTGAGGATCTATATAATAGACTGCAAGTATGTGGGCGAGTTGAAAAACAATCCAGGGCAATTGTTAAACAAGTGGATACAACTGGGATGAATTTAAGCGAAATTGTAAGTTTAAAAGAATTATATATAAAGGAATATAAAAACTGTTGTTAATGTGTAAATTAATAATTGGTTAAAAAAAAAAAAAAGACTAAACGAAGTCGTTCGGAATGTGGAGTTTGAACGGCTGCCGTTCCACCCTTTCATCGAATTTTTTAATTTCTCATTCGCTTTATTTTTTTCCCATATATGTGTTTGTATGTCCTTGTGCTGTCTCCTCTGTGTTCAACCTTTATGGTTAATAAAAAATCAATATATCAGTAATCTTTTTTGGAGTATCTTTTTTTTTGCTGCATGAGTTTGTAATGTCTACTGTCTGCTTTCGAATCTGTTCTTGCGCGTTCGTTTTTAAGCTTTTTTTAAAAATTATTTTTTATTTTGTCTCTTTGTCCTTGCTGTGTGTTGCTTATGTTGTATATTCAGTGTTCTTTTTTGGGGTATCTTTTTCCTTTTTACTGTCTGCGTTTGTAATGTCTTTTGTCTGCGTTCGTATCTATTCTTGTGCATTCATTTTAAACTGTTTGTGTTTGTTGGAGGAAGAGTACGAGAACATTCTTCTTCCTCCCTGCAACTGACCATTCCTCATCACTTACCTCGGTAGATGTGGACAGTTCAGCTTCCTCCGGCGCGCAATTCTTCTCCACTGTATTCCCCGCCCCTCCCTGCTTCTCTTCCTCGTTAGGCTTCTCTTGCTGTTCCATTTGTTCATCCTATTTTTTTCCCCTGTGCTTCAGGCTGAAGGACCCGGGAGAACATTTACCTTATGTGCCCCTTCAGTCCGCACTCGAAACATCTTGCGATTCTGCCCTGGACCGAGACTTTCAGTATTTTCTCCTCCGGCAGAATTATAAATTCTGCAATTTGCTCCAGTTAGTCTGGTGTGGATTGAATTGTTGCCTGAAAACTCTTTCCACACCAGTTCTGCACTTTTTTGTCCTCGAACTCCAGCAGTGTCACCACCTTGATATTGGGGCAAGCGGCTGCCAGAAGCCACACCGGTCTCATTTTAGGTGGATAACCTTCTATTGCAATTTTTGTGGTTCTTTTGCCAAGATATGACGGCAAAAGAGTCAGCTCATTTGTCTGAAGGGTGATCGCGGAATCATCCCCAGCGACGTATTTTGACAGTACCTCCACAGTACCGAATTTCTTTCCTCTTTTCATATATGCCACCTTGCACAAAATAGGCTTTAGGGCCTTTCCAATTTCTTCGGTAGATGCTATCTCTATTTTCTTTCTTTTAAGACACAGCGTTCTATAAATTATCGTTCGTCTTCTTGTTTCCTCCATGACTTCCTTGGAGGGAGTCAACCTCACCTTTGGTCCCTCTCCCTGCAGAATTGTTTGAAACATTTCCACGGACTCTGGTCTGATCTTATATCTTCTTCGCTTACCGACCGCTACCGCATAATCTTCCACACTTTCTTCTGAGTCACTTTCGTACTGCGAGTCGGCTATCTTTATGAGCTCCGTCACGACATACAAATAGCTAGTCAATTTGTGGGGGCACAATTCCCACACAAACGCAAACAATTAGCCCCAAACAGAGGAACAGCAAGAGAACCAAGCCCGTTCAGGCGAACGTGTCAAACGACAGTTTTTAAACACGAGGTGGTTCCAAGGGGAACAACTGTAACAGAACAAAACAAAACTTTACTAATAAATAACCAACCGCAACACAAAGACGTACCTCGCCGACTTAGTTTTTATTAACCACATAGGGTCGAAACACAGAGGACAACAAAAGAACAGACAAAACACAAAAGTGGGGAAAAAATTAAAATCGAATGAAAAGAATGTTGATGATAAATTTTAAAAAAATGGAATGACTACTACACGTACCTCACACTCCAGTTAACGTCATTGAACGTTTTTATAAAATTTTTTAACACGTGTTACTTTTTTTGTCTCTTTGTTCTTGCTTTGTGTTGCTTATGTTGTATACTAGCGTTCTTTTTTTTTGTGTATCTTTTTTTCCAGTCTGTGTTTGTAATGTCTTTTGTCTGCGTTCGAATATGTTCTTGTGCGTTTGTTTTTAAGCTTTTTTTTTATTTATTAATTTTATTTTTGTCTCTTTGTCCTTGGTGTCTGTAGCTTGTGTTGTATATTCAGTATTCTTTTTGGAGGTATCTTTTATTAACCGCACAGGGTCGAAACACAGAGGGGACAGCACAAGGACAGACAAAACACAAAAGAGGGAAAAAATAAAATCGAATGTGGTGGAACGACGTCAACCCGAACCCCACACTTCAGATAATGTCAGTGAACATTTTTAGAAAAAATGTTTTAAACAGTTATTTTATGTTTGTCTCTTTGTCTTGCTGTCTGTTGCTTGTGTTGTATATTCAGTGTTATTTTTCGGAGTAACTTTTTTTGCTGTCTGTGTTTGTAATGTTTTTGTCTGCGTTCTTATCTGTTCTTGTGCGTTTATTTTCGTCTCTTTGTTTTTACTGTGTGTTGCTTGTGGTGATCTTCTTTTGGGTATCTTTTTCCTTTTAACTGTCTGCGTTTGTAATTCTTTTGTCTGCGTTCGTATCTGTTCTTGTGCATTCGTTTTAAAGCTTTTTGTGTTTGTTGGAGGAAGAGAATGAGAACATTTTCCCTCTTTCTCCCTGCAACTGACCATTCCTCATCATTTACCTCGGTAGATGTGGATGGTCCAGCTTCCTCTGACGCTCAATTCTCCTTCTCTACTGTCTTCTCTGCCTCTCCCTGCTTCTCTTCCTCTCCACCTGTAGCTTCCTTGTTAGGCTTCTCTTCTTATTCCTTTGGTTCATCCTGTTTTTCTTAGTGCTTCAGGCTGGAGGGACTGAGGGAACGTTTTACTTATGTGCCACTTCAGTCTGCACTCGAAACATCTTGCGATTTTACCTTGGACTGAGACTCTTAGTTTTTTCTCATCCAACAGAATTATAAATTCTGCAATTTGCTCCAGGTCCGCTGGTGTGACGGGAATTGTCACCCGAAAACTCCCGCCACACCAGTTCTGCACTTTTTCTCCTCGAACTTCAGCAGTGTCACCTCCACCTCGATATTGGAGCAAGCAGCAGCCAGAAGCCACGCCGGTCCTAATTTCAGGTGGATAACCTATTGCGATTTTTGTGGTTCTTTTGCCAAGATATGACGGTAAAAGTGTTTGCTCGTTCGTCTGCAGGGTGATCGCAGAATCATCTCCAGCGACGTTTTTTGCAAGAATTGCAACTCTACAGTACCGAATTTCTTTCCTCTTTTCATATATGCCAACTTGAACAAAATAGGCTTTAGGGCCATTCCAATTTCTTCGAGATATCGTCCTATAAATTATCGTTCTTCTTCTTGTTTCCTCCATGACATCCTTGCGGGGAGTCAACCTCAATTTTGGTCCCTCTCCCTGCAGAATTGTTTTAAAACTTTTCACGGACTCTGGCCTGATTTTGTATCTTCTTCGTTTACCGACCGCTGCCGCATAATCTTCGACACCTCCTTCTGAGTAGCTTTCGTACTGCGAATCGGCACTCTCCATGAGCTCCGCCACGTCATACAAATCACTAGTCATTTTGTGCGGGCATAATTCCCACACAATTCGCCCCAACGGGGGAACAGCGGGAGAGCCTACTCTGTTCACTTTTTTATTGCCCACAAGGGGCCAACATAGAGGGGACAATACAACTGATATGAGGTTAGTGAACGAATGGAAAACACAAAATTATGACATAAAAATTTCACTTATATAAAGAACGAATGATAAGACAAACATAAATGACGTAAAGACATTACAGATGGAGTGGGGGTGGGTTTTCAGTTCGGACCCCACGAACCCCGCCTTACCACTGCTCCGGGTAGTAACCTATCTCGCATTCACGAGGGACCTTCCATACGCAATTTTCTTTCAACAATCTTCCATCTGTTTTTATATACTTCCTTAATCAGGCATCTTCTCTCCATCCCCATTTGTCTTTTAAGGTGGAATGTGAAGAAATTCACCAAATTGGGGCCCGGAGATGAAGTTGCCTAACTTTAACCCTTTCAATTTGTCTTCCATATCACCTGTTTCGCGACTGCTACTACAGAGAGAAAACAATTCTTACCTTCTTTCGTTAAGAAATCCGGCGGGTCAATTTTTATTACGGATTCAGTTGACAGCTGTATTCTTCCTCTACTTGACAACAGTTGTTCGGCGCAAACCCATACATCAGACACCTCCTGACACTGAACAATAGCGTGCGGGGCGGTTTCCCTACCCCGTCCACATCTTGGACAGATAGGAGAGTCCTGGCCTCCATGCCTTGCATGTTTGTCCCGAACAGGTAAGGTTCCACGGTAACACTGCCATGCCAAGGACTTCTGGAAGTTATCCAGTGCCCTCGGCCCGAATGTACGTTGGAACAGACTGACCAGTTGGTTATCCTCAAAACCTAGGGTTACCCCCACTGTATCATCACATTTCGCCTCTACAAACCCGCTATAGAAGACAGCGGTGGAACCACTGTCGCAAGCCTTGCCCGAGCGGCGGAAAAGGTGGAGTGCCATTCGACACTCCGAGTACCATGTACCCAGTCTCGATCTACGATAGCTCCAAGTTTCCCGTCCACCGAAACTAGTGAACTTGGGAAACATCAGTTTTGCCAGCGAAGACCACACCCGTTCACCACCCAGGTGCCTCAGCCTCAGCGCATGCCTGCGCATCAAGAGCCAAGGCATCCCTAGGCCACCCTTTAACGGTTGTTGGCAGCAAATAGAGCGTCTTACAAGCGGTTTCAAGCCCTGCCACAGAAAGTAGAAGAGGTGTCTTTCCAACTTGGTCAACCACGAATCAGGGCAAGGAACGACGGTTAGGCGGTAGGTGATGACCGATGCGATAAACACATTGGCTACCTCCACCCTCCCTTTCAGGGATAGCTGCCGCGAAAACCACGTCTTGGCTATGCCGGCCACCCTGCTCGATGCCTCGCCCCAGTTCTTCTCTATTTGGAGGTCTGGTCCATACCAAACACCTAGCAACTTAATCGGACCCTCCGTCCAACGTCCCACGACGCTGTCTGGAGGCATCGACTTGCCTCTCCAGGTGCCGAGCTGCAAGCCGATTGACTTTTCACGATTAACCTTTGCTCCTGCCACCGTCTCGTAATCCTTAATGGTCTTGCCTACTTTCTGTAGGTGGTCCATTTCGGATACGATGGTGGTGATGTCATCCGCGTAAGCCGAAACCGACGTTCCACAATCTGGCTGTCTCGGGATATCGCTCAGTTTTCGCAGTAATGGCTCAAGAGCCATCACATACAGAAGCGGGGAGAGCGGACATCCTTGACAAACCGAGCACTTGATGCTGAACGGCTTAGATAGAAAGCCGTTCACCCAAACTACCGAGTCGCTGTTGTCATACATTTGAATGATCCACATGAGGAAACCAAGACCCAGAACGAAATGTGCCAGAATGGACACCAGGTAATGATGACCGACCCTATCAAAAGCTTTTGATTGGTTTAAATGGACCACCACCCTCCCTTGCCAGTACCGTTATCGAACCCCTCTTTCGTGTATCGTATAAGGTGGAGATTATCTTGAATGGATCTGTGGGGTATGGCACATGTCTGTACCCTTCCGATTAGTCCATCCGCGACACGCGCCAACCTTTTCGATAACATTGGCCAAAATCTTCAGCTCTACGTTAAGCAGAGTGATGGGCCTAAAATTATCGATGACATCCCCCTTGTCCTGGTCCTTTCTGACTAGCATCACCACTCCCCGGCGAACAGACCTGGGGATAAACCCATTCTGTTGCCAGTTCACGTATACATTCGCCAGCAGGTGCCCGAACAAGTCCGGCATACTCTTATATAGTTCATAGGGTAGACCATCCAGTCCTAGCGCCCTACCCATGCTACAGTCTGCCATGGCCCCTATTACATCCTCAGGCGTGATCGGCCTCTCAATGCACCTCACATCTCGCTCCGGGAGACGCGGCAGCCCAGTGAGGAAGTTCGATAAGTCCCTCCTGCCATCCGGTCCATCGCCCCCTCCCCTAAAGAGCTGAGCGAAGTGGCCCTGAAAGGCCTTACAAATCTCCTCGGGTTCGTTTGTCAATTTACCTTGTTGGTTCGTCAAAGATTGAATAGTAGCATTGTTGCCACGCTGAGCTTCCACCGCTCGGGCCCATCTTGCGGCATTAATTCCCTCGCACCTCATCTTGCGGCATTAATTTCCTCGCACCCACGTTGTCTAGCCCTGACAATACTACCCAAGTGTTGGCTTTCGAGGTACTGATTTAAATCAGCCTCTTGGCCTTCACCTGAGCCGTAGTGCCAGTTCGCATTGCTTCCTCTAAGCCCTTAACTAGTACTGATCCCTTCTTTGCCTCTCTAGCCACTAAACCTACGATATATCTAATAGACTCGTATTTAATGGCTCGCTTGAGGGCATACCACCATTTGTTGTTAACAATGGCTCCTGTTAGTGCCCTTTGGATCAACATCTTAATCCGGTATCTGTACTTCTTAATCGCCAAAAGGGATGTATTAAGTTTCCAGTAGCCGGGACCTCTATTTACCTTATCTATGTCTAGCTTACACGTGACCATTTTATGATTACTGTAGCTGACCATGTAGAACTGTGGACACCTAGCTATCTTTGTATCTACTTTTCTAATTAATATTCTATGTGTGACTTGGAAAATCCGTCACTGCTTGACCATGTCCACGATGGAGTGTTCGGATGTTCCAACCTATATGGATCTACCAGCTCGAAACGTCTTAGTAGATCCAGGAAGCAAGCATTACCTTTTCTATCAGTGCACGAGCCAACATAATCTACGCGCGCATCGCAGATTGTGTTAAAGTCTCCTAGTACAACTAAAGAATGTGATGTATCGAGAAACCTCTCTAAATTCAAAAAATAATCACTTTGCTCGACCCTTGTTGAGGTGCATAAATTGCCACCAGTCTGATGGTCTTACCACGGCTGCACGTCAACTCGATGACGATTAGCCTACCCTCTGGGGATGAAAAAAATCCACGCACATTTACACACCCTACGTGAATGCAAGACTTACCTTCATTTGTGTTTTTTCCCTTCTTGTTCGGGGTTCGTGGGGTTTGACATAGGTCCCTGTACATGGAGATAAGTTCAATCTCGGAGGACCTATGTCTTTTGGGTATGAGTCCTTTAGGATCCGATAGTTCATTTCGTCTATTTTGTAAATTGTGATGTTTTCTGGGATTGTGTGGTGGTGTTTGAATTTTTCTGCGGTGCAGATCTTCTTTAATTGGCAGGTCAGACTCTCGTTTTCATTGTTTATCGACACTGTTACCGTTTTGAATTCTTCGACATTTTTGGTGGGGTGGGCAGGAGAGGAGGGGGAGAGGGGGTCGGGAGGGAAGGAAAATCCTTTTCGTTGAGGGAGGGGAGTGGGGATACCCTCTGGTATCTGGGGCTGGACGGGGGGATTCTGGTGTTCTATGGGGGGAGTGGTGAGAGAGTTATTTCTCTTTTCCCCGTTGGGGCTTTCTTTTTGGATGTACTGGGGGTGGGTGCAGTCAGCCTAGTATTTTTCCTCTTTGAGGTCTTTTTTGGCCTCACTTCCTGCCAACTTTCTTTGTCCCCCGCTTGTTGTATTTCCTCCGTGCCGGGGTCCTGGTGGTTTGTTTTTTGGTTTTGCTGGTCCTCTTTGTTTTCTTCTTCCTTTCTGAGGGTTGGGCAATAGGCTCGAATGTGGCCCTTTTCCCCACATTCATAACATCTGAGCCTCCTCCCCTCCACCATCACTCGCAGAGTGGTTTCCTCGCCAATATATATATTTTCTACAATGTCTTCTAAAGTCTGTGGGGCTACCTGGATAATTACCTCCAGCCCCTGACCTCGCCATATTTGTTGTTGGATCCTTGACGCCTCAATTATAGTTATTTTATCTTCTAACCCCATTAGGAGCGCTGAACATAACCATGAGACGTCTATCTCAGGAGGTATTTCGTCTATCGTAATTTTTGACGTTCTTCTTCCGAGGCATGTGGGTAGTAATACTATCTCATTGGTTCTCAACGGCGATATTGAGTGTTTTTTTGCTTTCTCTTTCTCCTTGAAATATACGACAACCGTGGCATATTTTCTTCCTCCGGTTATGAACTCTATGTCACTCCAGATTAGTTGTAGACACTTTTCTATTTGTTCACGAGTTGCTTTTTCAATCATGTTTTCTTTTATTATCATTGTTTTGAATACTATGATTCTCTTTTGCGTTTGTTGTATCAGTTCGCTTGGGAGGGTCGCATTTATGTCACACCCCTCCCTTGCAAACATATTTGTGTGTTTCAATAACACGCTTGGTTCAATACACAATTTTTCCTTTATTCCTGCGGCAGCAGCAAAGTTTACTTTGTTTTTTTCAGATTGGTTTCCATTTTCAACTTGGTTTTCATTTTTTGACGAATCTATTTTTCCATAGTTGTTTCGTTTTTTGACATATTATTTTTTTCTTTTGTTGAAGGCACGTCTTTTAACATTCATTGTTTTTTGATAACAAAAATTAATTATTTATTTTCCCCTCCTTACGGAGGGGAACAACAGTTCACTACGTCTGTCGAGAGACAGCACACAGGCTTCAACAATTCAACAAGCAAACAAATAATGTAGATCCAACAACAATTAAATAACTTTAAACAACTTACAGTAAAAACAGACGGCAAACGCAAAACTCCACAGTTGGTACTCAAAAATTTTTCACAACTCACCACTCTCCAGCCCACATAATCACGTTCCAGCCAATTCGAAAAATCGGGAGAGCCTAGCCTGTTCGGACGAACAATGTATCAAGTCGCTTATAGTTTTTAGACACGAAGTAGTCTCAAAGGGAACAACTGCAACAACACGACGTCAAACAACTAATAAATAACCAACAGAAACACACAGGCGTACCTCACCGACTGCTATTTTTTATTAACCACACTGAGTCGAACACAGAGGTGACAGCACAGACAGACAAAACACAAAAGTTGGGAAAAATAAAATCAAATGAAAAGAATGGAAATCATAAATGAAAAGGTGGAACGATGTCAACTCGAACCCTGCAGTACAGGTAACGTCACTCAACATTTTTAGAAAAAAATTTTAAACAGATATTTAATTTTTGTTTCTTTGGTCTTACTGTGTGTTGTATATTCAATGATCTTTTTTAGGGAAACTTCTTTTTCTGTCTGTGTTTGTAATGTTTTTGTCAGCATTCGTATCTGTTCTTGTCTGGGGTATCTTTTTCCTTTTTGCTGTCTTTTGTCTGCGTTCGTATCGGTTCTTGTGCATTCGTTTTTAGCTTTTTGTGTTTGTTGGAGGAAGAGAACGAGAACTTTTTTCCTCTTCCTCTCTGCAACTGACCATTCCTCATCACTTACCTCGGTAGATGTGGACGGTCCACCTTTCCCCGGCGCGCAATTCTCCTCCACTATCTTCTCCGCCTCTCTCTGCTTCTCTTCCTCCTCACCTGGAACTTCCTTGTTAGGCTTCTCTTGCTGTTCCATTTGTTCATGCTGTTTTTTCTTTGTGCTTCAGGTTGAAGGGTTTCGGGTCACGTTTTCCTTATGTGTTCGTTTGTCTGCAGGGTGATCGCGGAATCATCCCTGGCGTCATATTCTGACATGAATTGTACCTCCAATGTACCGAATTTCTTTCTTCTTTTCATAAATGCCACCTTGTACAAAATAGGCTTTAGGGCCTTTCCAATTTCATCGGTAGACGCTGTCTCTATTTACTTTGTTTTAAAAGGTAGTGTTCTATAAATTTTTGTTCTTTTTCTTGTTTCTTCTGTGGTTTCTTTGGTGGGGGTTAATCTCACGTTTGCTCCCTCTCCCCGCACAATTGGTTGAAATATGGGATCTTTTCCCTTTGAACGGCACATCGAGAAATTAATTATTTGTAACTAAACACTTTCAAACTTCGGATACTGGTAGAATGTGTCATATAACACATCTTTTACTCATAGTGTTGTTGAGAAAAGTTTATATTTTTAGAGTTATTTCGTGTTAAAGTTGTTGTATTTCGGTAATTTTAACCAATCAATGACGTATATTCAGCTGAATAAAATTACTGCGTTGTTTGTCAACAACAACTATCGGCGGTGTATATTTCGTTTGTCACTGTTATTTATGACATCATTCGTGCGTTTGTACTGGTTTTAGCTTTAGGGTTTTAGAGTTAGGGTTAGGTTTTTAGGGTCAGGGTTAGGGTTTTAGGGTCAAGGTTAGGGTTTTAGGGTTAGCGATAGGGTTTTAGAGTTAGGGTTAGGGTTTTAAAATTAGGGTTAGGGTTAGGGTTTTAGGATTAGGGTTAGAGTTTTAGGGTCAGAGTTAGGATTTTAGGGTTAGGGATAGGGTTTTAGAGTTAGGGTTAGGGTTTTAAAATTAGGGTTAGGGTTAGGGTTAAAGTTTTAGGGTTACGGTTAGGGTTGGGGTTTTAGGGTTAGCGTTAAAGTTGGGATTTTAGGATTAGAGTTACGGAAAAATGTGAAAAATTAATAAATTGGAACGGGAGGGGGCAAAAATGTCTTTCCAAAAACAGTAGCTGAAAAACAGGAAAAAAAAAAGCTAAAAGCAGTAGAAATGCACGAACGATTGTGGTGGTGCCATGAAGTAAACATGCTTCAGATACACTCGTTTATTCATACAAACGTAACTGAGATGAAATATGTCATAAATAACAGTGACAAGCGAAATATACACCGCCGGAAGTTGTTGACAAACAACTACAGCAATTGTTTTCACCTCAATAGACGTCATTGATTGGTTGAAATTACCGAAATACAACTTTAACACGAAATAACTTCGAAAATACACAATTTTATCAAAAACGCCAAGAGTAAATGATGTTTTATGTGACACTTTTTTACCAGTATACGAGTTTTGAAAGTGTCTATTTACAAAAAATTATTTTTTAAATGTGCCGGCCAAAGGGAAAAGATCCGAAATATGTCCGCGGCCTCTGGCCTGATGTATTTTTTTTGCTTTTTACCGACTGCTACTGCATAATCTTCCACACTTTCTTCTGAGTCGCTTTCGTACTCCGAGTCGATGCTCTCTAGGAGCTCCAACACTTCGTACAAATCACTAGTCAGTTTGTGCAGGCACAATTCCCACACAAAATGCAAACAATTCGCCGCTAACAGGGTACGACAGGAAAACGAAGCCTGTTCAGGCGAACAATGTGTCAAAAGACACTAACAGTTTTTAAACACGCAGTAGTCCCAATGAGTACAATCGCAACAAAACGACGTCAAACAATAAATAACCAACCGCAACTCAAATGCATGATTCGCCGACTTTTTTCATTTTGTTGGTCAATGTGGGCTTTACACAGAGGGGATGAACAAGAACAGACAATACAGCACCTGTGGGGACATAAAACATAACGAATGAATGAAATGGGTTTATATAATGGATGAAGATGTAATGGCTACTCGAACCCCACTTTTGAGTAGTACCATTTTAACTATATTTTCTCTCTCTTTCTTTTTTATACCAACGTTTATCAAATTAATTTATCTTAATATGTAAAATAGGGTCTCAATTGTTCAAATTCCATCACAGGTGGCAGATGATCATATCTTACCTCCTGCCCTAGTGGGTTCCCGTCATCGCCAAAGCTTGCCTTTAATTTTTTGTAATTTTTTATATCTATTAATATACACTCCATGCTTGGTACGCGTATATTGTCCTCCTCTATAATTCTTATTACCGACTTCATTTTTGCAATTTTTCCTCAATGGACTCGCTTGTCCAAAAGTTCGTTAGATACGCCCAATGTTTATAACTGGTCTGTAATACTTGTATGTATTCAACTGGAGACTCTGTACTGTCTGTGTTTCCTTGTGTATATCTACCTGAAGATTCTGGGCTGTCTGTGTGTGCTTGTGTATATTTAACTGTGGATATTCTTGTCTGGGATATTCTTGTGTGTTTGCCGTAATGAGATATACTGTGTGGGCGCTTGTATGTTACTTACTTTCTTCTTTTTCTTCTTTTTTGAGTTCTTCGGGTTTAGGGTGTTTTTAATGTCCTTCCTCTTTCTATTCTGTATATCCTGGACTCCCTCATCTCTGCTTTCTACATTTGCCTCTTCCGTTTTTTCCTTTGATTCTCGTCTCTGTTATTTTCTTCTTGTATCTCCCCTATTGGTACTTGGCTGTTAAGAAGGGGGACAATTCGCTTTAATGTGGCTCTTCTTTCTGTAGTTGTTGTAGATTGGAGGCCTTCCCTCCACCACCACTCGCAGCTTCACATCTTCTGGTAACACTATCTCTTCGGTAATTTCCTGTGGGTCAAGTGAGGTGGCATGGATTATGATGCGGCTTACCTGCTTCACTTCTGGGTCCTCCTTTGTTTCTATTAAGATTGCTGCGAGCAGCCACATCTCATGAATCTCAGGGGGCACCCTGCCAATCCTCACTGTCACCACTCTTTTCCCGAGATATGTTGGCAGGAGTGCCCATTTTCTGTTTTCAATGTTACAGTGTAGTACTTTACTGCCTCCTCCACAGTAGGGAAGCGCACCTCCACTGTACCAAACTTTCTTGCTCTGCAGTAAAATTCAACGTTACTTCTCATATCTTTTAAGCACTCTTCTATATCTTCCTCGCCAACCACTTCTATCCTCCCGCCTGTCAGTGACAGGGCTCTACAAACCACTACTTTCTCTCTCCACCTCGTGTTACATCTTCGGGCAGGGTCAATTTCAATCCCGACCCCCTCCTTCTATCAACTTCCGGCCTCCTCCCACCACCTCAAGTCTACAGGCTCCTCCCGACCTCCAGCTGTCTCACAGCAGCTGCTACACTCTCTCGACCTGCCGCCGAAGCGCAGCTCTCGACACGTGCCCGCAACTGTTCCATTGCCCACTGCAACCCTCGCCCCCAGTGGGGGAGAAAACAAAAACAAAAGCAAACAATACAACAAAGGTTCAACAACAGCCAACCTTGCCAGGGAGGACCTTAGAACAAAGGACAACCCATCCGCAACGATAACAATTCAACACTGAGTGATACGACTCTTTACGAGGTCGCGTGGATCACCGAATGACACCACTTATCGTGTTTGTCCACTATTTATTTGTAGTGGAACAGCCCATTTCTCACACTCGGGTGTGTCTTCCGCAACAACACCACACCCCATCACACAGCACAATCCCTCCGTTGATGAGCCC
Source organism: Octopus bimaculoides (assembly GCF_001194135.2). Taxonomy (NCBI): domain Eukaryota; kingdom Metazoa; phylum Mollusca; class Cephalopoda; order Octopoda; family Octopodidae; genus Octopus; species Octopus bimaculoides. The sequence continues at coordinate 31,431,867 of NC_068998.1, forward strand.
TTAGATGACTTTTAAGATCAGCTGCTGGCCGACAGGGTTTGTTGTGGTTGCTTACCAGAGTTGAACTCACCATAAAAAAGACGCTTTGGCAATCGCTCAACATGTCTAGCTCATCTCATTTGCGCTCAACATGTCCATTCCGTCTAATTTGAACCAAGATAACATGTTGTTTAATTGAGCTACAACGTGCCATGCGCAAAACTTCTGTATCTAGTATGAAACATCCCCACTTGACTCCCAAGATACGTCTGAAGCACTTTTGCTGAAATCTCTCCAGCATTTTCATATGACGCCTGTAAGTGGTCCACGTCTCACTCAAATAAAGTCAATACACACGTTTTATTGACACTGATTTTAGTCTGCAAGGAAAAAACCTATATCCGTCCATACTCGCTTTTCCAGCTTTCCAAATGCAACACTTCCCTGCCCTATTCGAGAGTACATTTCTACATCAAGACCACCATCTCTGGAATAATGAATAGATGGAGAGAACACTTTGCAGATCTCTTCTACAATCCTTCTGTAATGAACATGGATATCATAAACAACATTCCACAAAGAAAGATAGTGCAACACATGAAAGATACACATTCTATTGAAGAAGTAGATCAGGTAAAGCTCCTGGATTGGATGGTATTCCAGTTGAAATTTTGAAAGCAGGTGAGGATAATATTTCATCTGAAATTCACAGCCTGGAATGAATCTACAGTTTGGAATGAATCTTCTGTGCCACAGGAATGGATAAATGACATTCTAATTTCTAAATATACAAGGATAAATGCCCAAAAGCAGTGTGTGGTAATTCTAGAGGGATAACTCTCCTGGCACATACCGGAAAGATAATTTCAAGGATTATATTAGATTGCCTCGTTGAGAATGTGTGTCCACATATGATTCCCGAAGAACAGTGTGGTTTCATACCTGAGTGAGGAATAATGGACATATTTTCTGCAAGGCAGGTTCAAGAGAAATGCTTAGAGGAACAAATGTCACTATACCAGGTCTTCGTAGATTTAACTAAGGCAATTGACATGGTAAACAGGGAGGCACTGTGGATTGTTTTGTGCAAACTTGGTTGCCCAACACATTATGTGAGCATATTTAAGGAACTACACAAAAACATGAAAGCTCAGGTAGTCTCTTCGGTGGATAACGGTGTCAAACAGGGAGATGTTCCTAACCCTACACTTTCCTCTATTCTGCTGCATTGCTTTGCTATGCTTTCAAGCATTGCAACAGAGGAATCGGAATCAGGTTTCGGACATCTGATCGCATTTTTATTCTGATCCGATTTAGCTTCAAAGCAAATACTTGCAAAACACTGGTAAGAGAATTACTTTATGCTGATGATTCTGATTTGTTGGCACTCTCAGAGCAGGATATGCAACATATAATGGACAGATTTTCCACTGCATGTGTACATTTCGGACTCACAATTAGTCTTGGGAAAACCAAAATATTGTTTACTCCCGCACCAGGACAAACATATTCTGAAGCAAACATTTTTGTGAATGGAACAAGGTTAGAAGTCAAGCACTGTCACACACTTATTGGATTTATGATTCACTGAAGATCAATATATAT
>NC_068998.1:31436138-31439721 GCF_001194135.2 Octopus bimaculoides
ATAATAATAATAATAATAATAATAATAATAATAATAATAATAATAATAATAATAATAACAACTATTTTACCGGTGAGTGTGTTAAATTATAAGGCACACACATACACACACACACAAAAAAAAGGAAAATGACTCTCCCCAGACACAACAGAATAACAACATCGAAAAATATCTTAGGAATGAGAACCGAGGTTCGAAATTTCCCCAAGACACCTGATGAAGGCTGGAGGGTATATCAGCCGAAACGTTGTGTTAACAACAAACAAGATGAGGCCAAATAATAGTCAAATGTAAATAATATAAATAATGTGCATAATTCCTCATCTCTTAAATATAGAACTGTATTACACAGATGTAGTTTACGAGAGTGAGCTTAAGTACGCCTGCGACTTTTTCAGTAAACACAATTCCATTCTCATTCTCTTTCTTAAAATTACAGTGTAAATGCAAATGCGCAATCCAATAGTCCCCATTTAAACGTGGATGTTCTATTAGAACAAAATTTACTGCGGTAGTTGCTATGAGAGAAACTCTCACATTGGCTTTTTGGTGCAAAATGCACTCTTGTTTATATCGCTAGCGGGAGCATAAATCTCCGCTACCTCCAGCGCCAAGACCACCAGATCATGTGATTTCGACTTTGTTTGGTTATGTCAATGATGGACACTCAACCGCTAAAGACAGCAATCTATATATCGCTGCCAGGTTAAATTTGCTTTGCTATAATATTTGGAAAAGGATGGGGTGTTGTGAGTGTAATGCATTTTTGTGTTTGAGGCTGTTTGTGTATTTCGTTGGGATGTGGGAAGATAGTTTTAGAACACTTTCTAAAAGATGTTCATCAGTATGTTTTAAGAGTTCGAAATGCATTTCTCCATCAATGGTTTTATATCTTTGTTCGTTGCTTGATGCTCTTAGTTTATGTAATTCAATTTCTATTTTCATTTTCTCTGGCGCTAATTTCACCCTTAGTTGTCTTTGCAATTCAGGTTCTTCTGGAATTGGTTTTATCTGTAGTTTGTGTGGAAGAACTAACATTGCTGAGTTCATTCATCGCTCAAATATTTCTGCCTTATTATTATGCTCCAAAATGCGAATTTTTTTAGCGTTTAAATTTTTGTTCGAAATATTAGTGAGGTGGCTTTTAATTAAATGTGCTGATGTTGGTGTATTTTCATTTTGTGTTTCATTTTTTTAATGGTGGGTAAGTTTCCTTTTTCACATAATTACCTTCCCTGCTTATAATAATAACGATCACTGACTATCTCTCCTCAGATTTATTTGCCTCCTGATCCACTTACAAAATATCCTTCCTCCTACTAACATGGAATGAAAACTTATTATGATAGCATGAAATTCTTACATTATCACATTGGTCGTCTATGTAAATATTTTATTACACACACACACACACACACACATGGCCCAACACAAACATTTCTATACATTTCTCGTCTTTTATATTTTTCACTATAATTCACTACGCGGAATTTTTTCTCGAACCTTTCCATTTTACATACATACATGCACACATTTACAGTTTCTCTCAAATGCATTAAAAGACACATGTACCCAAACATTCATGCATACACATGTATATAATATATTCCTCAGTTGTTAATGTTATTGATTATCATTTACATCAGTATAACTTCATGTGCATGTTTACTTCTCCGTGAACATTCACTGTTATTTCTGTTTGAGCCTTAATAACAAACTGATTTATTGATTCTTGTCGATAAAAGTTGTAAAAGAAAAATGTTTGATTATCTTCTTTTAGAGTCCAACGTAGTAATTTCCATAACGTGACTTAATCAATAACAAAGCAACTTTCAAAACTTGGAGATATATGTCATATAGCTATTAATTATGTCGCAAGTTTTTCTTGATATTCCATCACTTGCAGAAGAAAACGGAATACAGCAAATGTCCGACTGGTTTTATTCTATAAGAACTGACTGGAATTATAGAATTATTTAGGGTACGAGAATTAATAGACGTTATTGCCAGGAATGTTACAGATGAGAGTTCAAAGACCCTGGTCTGGGTAATGTTGTTATGGTGAATAGATACGAAATAATTATATATACTTTTTCGGAGGAGTGAATGTGATTTAGAAATTGAGAAAATCAATTAAGATGATTGAGAATGGAGAGAGTAAGAGAGGAGTGAAGGGAAGAGAGAGAGAGAGAGAGAGAGAGAGAGAGAGAGAGAGAGAGAGAGAGAGAGAGAGAGAGAGAGGGAGAGAGAGAGAAAGAGAGAGCTATGGGGAAAAATTAAATAAATAAAAGGGAAAATGTTATTTCTGGAACAAAAATTGAGGAGAAATGGCACAAGTTCCTTCAGTTTTGTTTAGTTCTTATAAATACGCACGTATGCATTTATGTATACGAACATGGCAATGGTCAAAAAAAGCTCTCGTCTTAATGATGTGGTTCAGTGTACGATCCATTGTGCAGCACATTAGTCAAGAGTTTTTTGCTATTGCATTAGGTAGGCCCAAGCACTGAGAGTGATACCGGTAAAACAGAAACTGTGCAGATGCCTTCGGAGTGACTACACCTGTAATTCAATGAGTCTTGTCTCACATATTGATTCTTCCATTTATATGATTTCAGTATGTGGAATAAATGAAATGTTTGTCGGAATCTAAGCAAAAATCCATTTACTTACTATATACATACGTCATTATTCAGTTTATTTTAGGATTTCTTGCCAATAGAAAAAAAAAGATCTAACCTAGATCCAAGGCACCTTCATTGGAATTTCAACATCAACAACAGGGTATGTATGTATGTATGTATGTATGTATGTATGTATGTATGTATGTATGTATCTAGCTGTCTGTTGAAAGGCCTCACTCATTTTACTTGGCTCGAGTAATTCGTGTCCCTGTTCATCTATCAGAGACCGAATGGTGGTTTTGTTGCCCTGTTGCGCCTCCAGTCACGGGTAGCGGAGGCGCAACAAGGCAACAGAGCCACCATTCGGTCTCTGGTAGATGAACAGGGGCGCGAATTACTCGAGCCAAGTAAAATGTGTGAGGCCTTTCAACAGCATTTTGCCAGAATGTTCTGGACGAGTGGCGAGCGAGAACGCAGTGTGGACATCAATGCCTACCTGTACAACTTGCCACGACTCCCGACAAGAGAGGCAGAGTGTTGCGAAGGTGCCATCACGGCGGCAGAGGTGCGGGACGCGATGGCAGAATGCTCGAGGGGCAAATCGCCGGGTTTGGATGGTCTACCCTACGAGCTTTACAGTTGCATGCTAGACTTGTTTGGAGACGTCTTGGCAGCAGTGTACTGCAACTGGCAACAAAACGGGAGCATCCCCGGTTTTGTGAGTCGAGGAGCCGTAACGCTGCTGAAGAAAGATCCAAACAAGGGGGACGTAATAGATAACTTTAGGCCCATCATTCTGCGCAATGCAGACTTGAAAATTTTGGCCAAGGTGTAAGCCAAGAGGTTGGTGCTTGTCATAGAGAAACTTGTCGACAAAGCGCAAACGTGCGCCGTGCCGGACCGGGGAATCTATGACAACCTCCATCTGATGCGCTACATCATAGACTGGGTAGTTAAGG
>NC_068998.1:31440180-31440864 GCF_001194135.2 Octopus bimaculoides
GTCATCGTCATAGTGTCTAGCTAGAAGCACATCGAACTGGTCGGCGAGACACTGAAAGACTACGAAGCGGTAACAGGAGCAAAAATCAACCGGGAAAAGTCAGTGGGCTTGCGGCTCGGCACCTGGAGAAGCAAGCCCATGCCGTCTAGCAGCGCCCCCACCGTGGGACGCTAGACCGACGGTCCGGTCGAGTTGCTCCGGGTCCGGACCTCCAAACGGAGAAGAACTGGAACGAGATAATGAGTAGGGTGGTCACTCTCATCCCTCAAAGGTCGGGCGGAGGTGGCGAACACGTACATCGCGTCCGTTGTCTACTACCGCCTGACCGTCGTGCTTTGTCCCGACCCTACCATCACCAAATTGAAACGCATTCTCTTCCGCTTCTTGTGGAAATGATCCGTTCTGATGGTCAGGCGATCCATTTGCTGCCAACACCCGTTAAAAGGAGGGCTGGGCATGCCGTGGTTGATGATGCACAGACGCGCTGAGACTGCGACCGTAGACAACGGTGAACAGGTGTGGTCGCGGTTTGTTGGACGCGCTTTCCCGCAGCTCGTCTCCATGATCGAACTGCAGTTGTAGTTCAAAAAGAGGCCGAGGAAGGGCGAATGGCACCGCGACCGTCACGTTGCTCTCGAGCAACTATGCCGTCCCGGGTCGACCTTGATCGACTGCAACAAAACC
>NC_068998.1:31441655-31446379 GCF_001194135.2 Octopus bimaculoides
AATGTAGCAAGGATGGCACGTGTGGATGACGGAGCCACCTTGAGCATAATCCTATGAATCAGAAAAAGAAAGGAAAAAAGAGTCACTTTCTGTAAAGTGTTTTTTGCATGACATTGTTGCCCGAGGTTACCGTGGTCTTTTCCGTAGGCTTTTCTTTCTACGGATAAACCTAATGTTTCGCCCTTTACATTTTGAGATTTCTGTGATACACGATCCCTACTGATCGCCTTATTTTTCTTTCTTTCACGATCCCTTTTGATCGAATTTCTACCACCCCTTTTTTTTCTTTCCTTCCCCAAAAGAAAAACTCTACTTTGTATTTTGTCCCCTCTGTGTTCAGGCCTGTGTGGCCAATAAAGAAACATTATCTGTCTGTCTGTCTGTCTATTTTTGGATTTACGTATATGTATTTGGCAGTTATTTTGTAGGTTTTTGCACGAGTGCGAATGTACTTGCTCTCACATATCTTTAGTACACGGGTGGATGTGATTGCCTTCTATATATATATGTATTTGTATATGTCGTCTGCATACGTGATGATGATGGTATATTATACGCACACACACACACACATGCCTTCAAGAAGACTCTTATGGAGGAGTCCTTTAAACATTTTCTACATCTCTGAAGCATTAAATTATTGGAATTGGAAGATGTTATTCTGCTTGCTTCTATCTTTCGGACAAAACTAGAATATCCAGGTTTTTATATAAATATGCTGTTATATTAGACCATTATATATATCTTATAATACTTAATGGAAATTTATAGGTAGGTTACAAGAGCTATAGACGTTCTGTTTTAGTACACATTTAGACAAGACATTCGCATCTTCTGTGTAGATGATCCATACAATAAATTATGTTCTTTATTTTCTAATTCTGATTACAATGTCATGTTTTATTTGAGCCAGATTGAAGTTTGTATTAAGGTGTTCTGCCAGAATTCCTTATTTTTAAAATTATAGATAAATTCAGGTTTGGTGCGCCATTAGATTGGTAACAATTTTCTGCCTCATAGGAGAGCACTGTCCTGTGGCTCTTTTGTGAGGCCTGCTGCTGATGTGTGTAACAACTTCCAAACTGATATATCATTGTCGAAATTTACTATCATATACATAAACACACACACACTACACGCGCGCACGCACGCACGCACGCATGCACGCACGCACGCATGCACGCACGCACGCACGCACGCACGCACGCACGCACGCACGCACGCACGCACGCACGCACGCACGCACGCACACACACACACACACACACACACACATATCTATATCTATCTATCTAGTTCAAATTTACAGAAAACAAAAGGCGAAAACAGGTGTAGGAACAACAAACAGGTGTATTAGTTTAACGCCCGGGGAAAATAGAAAAGCCTTTTACGTTTCGAGCTTACTCTCTTCGACAGAGAACGAGTTTTAGCATCCATTTGTTAGTTATTTCAATTACTTAACTAGTCTAGCAGTGGTGGTTTTGTAAGAAAGTTCAAACGGGATCAAGCATCATCGTCGTCATTGTATTTATTATTATTAAGGCAGAAAGCTGGCAGAATCATTAGAACGATGGAGAAAATTTTCAGCGGTATTTCTTCCAGCTCTTTACGTTCTAAGTGACTTACGTAAACTTTCGATCGACAAAATAAAGTACCAGTCATGTATCAGAGTCGATGTAATCGACTAACTTACCCTCCCCTAAAATTGTCTTATGCTAACATTTGAAAGCATCAGCAGCAGTGGTATCATTTGCATTTCCCTGTCATTATCATCATCAGCGTATTGTGTTCAAATCGTACAAATCAAGGTGCAGTATATGAACCTAACGATCAGTGACAAATAGTTTTGAAATGAATTCTAATTTGCTTACTATTATACTTAAGAAACTGCGAAAATGTATTTCAGCATTTAATCTTTTCTACCTAGTATATGTTTGTTGTCGCATATCTGTTTGATCTAAGTCAAAAACAAACAAACAAGCACCTACAAGGCCATACGTAATATTGCTTTCGAATTTTGGCACAAGGCCAGCAGTTTTTGAGGGGAGGAGTGAGTCAATTACATTGATCCCAGTACTTGACTGGTACTTATTTTATCGACCTCGGAAGGATGAAAGGCAAAGTCGATCCCGACGGAATTTGAATTCAGAATATAAAGACGGACGGAATGTCATTAAGCATTTTGCCCTGTTTGCTGCCAGAATATTCGTACCAGAATGCATCAATAAAGTGTGTGAATAAAAATGTAATTTTTTTGTAAACACACTGATATACTGATTCTTCAAATTATAACATCTGCCACTGACCACCTCATAATTTCCGACAGAAGAAAAGATCTTCAATATCTGCTTCAAACGCTATCGTGTTGTCAGTTCATTAAGGTCCATATTCTTCCAATATTTCATGTACAATTCCTTTTCTTACATTTTCTCCCATCATCATCATCATCATCTGCACATCGAGTCGAAAATTTATTCTTTTATTGGCCACAAGGGCTAATATAAACAAACATAAAATAGCATGCAACAGCATAAAAGACAACACAATATGATACAATGGGTCTTGCCGTTCGTGTACAGAGTAAATAACAGACAAAAATATTAAAATGATAAAACTCCTAGTAGGAGGAGGCGCTTTAAGTTTACTCGTGCAGAACCTACAGAAGCCAGGGGTGCCTGAGCAACAGGGCAAGAGCTCTTCTCCTTTTATTTTTTCAAAGGTGTATACTCAGAATTGGTCCTTTCACATTGGTCATTCTTCCGACATTCACCCACCTTTCAACATTCCGACATTCACCCAACTTTACCTCACTAACCCTCTATAGAATGCTAGCGTGGAACTACCACCGACCGCATTGCCTGACTGGCGGAGAGCTGTGAGCGCTTGACGGTACTCGAAGTGCCATGCGCCCCTCCTCGGTCTACGCCTAATCCATGATTGGAGCTCAGTCAAAGAGACGAGCAGTGGAAGAGCGTGTCTGACAAACGGCGACCACACCTGCTCACCGTCAAGGAAACGCTGGAGATACCGCGGCCTGAGCGCATATCTGCGCACCAGCAACCGCAGCATGCTCAGGCTTCCGTTCAGCGGTTGTTGACAGCAGATAGAGCGCTATACCAGTGGAACGCTTTCCTTCCACATAAAACGGAAGAGTAAGCGCACCAGCTTGGTCAACCAGCAAACGGGGCAAGGGACGACGGTCAAGCAGTAATAGATAACGGACGCGATGTACGCATTCGCCACCTCAGCTTGACTTTTCAGAGACAGCTTCCTCTCGGCCCATTTCTGGGTGAGATTGACCTCCCCCGTAGTCACCTATTCCAAGTTTCTTTTTCCACCTGGAGGTTCAGACCGAACCAGACCCCGAGCAATTTAACCAGAGCCTCTGTCCAGCGCCCCATGACGCTGTTTGACGGCATGGAGTTGCCTCTCCAGGTGCTGAGTTGCAAGCCCACTGACTTTTGCGCGTTAATATTGGCTCCTCTCACCGCTTCATATTCTTTTAGTGTGTCGCCAATGAGGTCGATATGCCTGTGGCTCGACTCTATCACGGTGACATCGTCAGTATAAGCAGACACGCTTCTCCCACATCCTAGATCACGCGGGACACCCCTCAATGCTTGCAGCTTCCGCAGTAGTGGCTCAAGAGTCAGTGCATACGGAAGGGAGGAGAGAGGGTACCCTTGACGGACCGAGCACAATATGTCGAATGGTTCTGAGAGGTGACCATTCACCCGAACAAACGAGCAGATGCCGCTGTACAAAACAGCCATCCAACTGCGGAAAACCAGACCGCAACCGGTTGCCTTGAGAACAGCTGCCAAATATTGATGGTTGACCATATCGAAGGCTTCAGACTGATCTAAATTGATCAGAGCCCCACCCATGCCAGCTTCGTTAGCCACACTTTCTATGATGTAGCGCATGAGGTGGAGATTGTTGCGAATGTCTTGGCTGGGATCGCACATGTTTGCACCTTGCCAATCATCTTGTTCTCGGCAAGCGCCAACCTCTTGGCTAATACCTTGGTCAAAATCTTCAACTCTACATTGCGCAGTGTGATGGGCCTGAAATTCTCTATCGCATCCCCCTTGTTTGGGTCCTTCCTTAGCAGTGCCACCGCCCCTCGACAAACAAAAGTGGGAATGCTCCCATTTTGTTGCTAGTTGAGGTAGACGTCTGTTAAGAGGCGACCCGCAAACAACTTTAGCCTCGAAATATAAAGCTCGTAGGGCAGACCATTCAAACCCGGTGATCTGTCACTCATGCAGCTCTTCATCGAGTCAATGTTGTAGTACAAAGCGATAAACCACCTGAGGAAGCCAAGGCCCAGGCCAAACCGCACAAGCACAGTTGTCAGTTATCGATGGTCAACCATATCAAAAGCTTTAGACTGGTCCAAATGTACCAGTGTCCTACCTTTGCCAGATTTATTACCAACCCTCTCTATGGTATAGCGAATAAGATGGAGGATATCCTGAATGGTTCTGCCTGGGATGGCACATGTCTGTGCCTCCCTGACTATACCATTCGCGACACGCGCCAACCTTTTTACTAAGACCTTGGCTAAAACCTTCATTTCTGCGTTTAACAGAGTGATGGGCCTGAAATTCTCTATAACGTCCCCCTTGTCCGGGTCCTTTCTGACCAACGTTACAACTTCCCGGCGCACAGATCTGGGGACAAATCCATTCTGTTGCCAGTTCGCGTACACGTCAGCCAGT
>NC_068998.1:31446562-31447337 GCF_001194135.2 Octopus bimaculoides
CGGCGAGAAACTCCTTGAGGGCTCTCCCATCACCAGGACTGCCATCACCCCCGAACAACTGGGCGAAGTACTCCCGAAAGGCCTCACACATTTTCTCGGGTTCGTTTACCAAGACACCATTTTGATTCGTCAAAGACGAACTATCTCCTTGCCGAGGTTCCACCACTCGGGCCCATCCAGCGGCCTTGATTCCTTCACTTCCCATCGCACGTAACTTAGTTCTGGTAATACTTCCCATGTGTTGGGCTTCAAGATGCTGGTTTAACTCCAGTTTTTTCACCCTCGCTTGGTCCGCATTACCAGTCCTCCAGTCTTCTTCTAGTTCCTTAACTAGACCATCTCCTATTCTACGTCCCTTCTTAGCTAAACTTATGCTAAACCTAATAAACTCATATTTGATGACTCTTTTTAGGGCGTACCACCGTTTGTTATTAATGATGGTATCTGTAAATGCCCTCTGTATTAACATCTCGATCCGCTTTCTCTACTCCTCAATCGCCAAAAGGGACGTATTGAGCTTCCAGTAGCCAGATCCCTGACTATACAACTTATCTACCGTCAGTTTACAGGTAACCATCTTGTGGTAACTAGCTGACTAGAAAAAATTGTGGACACTCGGCTATGGACATATCTGTTTCTCTAATTAAAATCCTATCTAGATATGATCTGGAAGACCCGTCACTATTTGACCACGTCCACTGTGGAGTGTTCGAGTGTTCCAACCTATATGGGTCTGCTAGCTGAAAGTGACTTAGCAGATCTCGTAAGCCTGGGT
>NC_068998.1:31447714-31453577 GCF_001194135.2 Octopus bimaculoides
CCTACCCCCACCTCCCGCCTGACTCGGAGAAGCGTATTTCTCATAGTCGTTCAGGAGGGGGAGCAGATCTCTTGGCCCCTTTACCCGGGTTTCCGTTGCAACAATCACATCCAATTTTCCTGACCTGATGTCATTTAGGAAGCGTCCTTGCTTCCAGCTAGACGTCAGGCCACGAACATTTACACAACTAATGTGAATAGACATAACTTACCTGTTAATTTGGGGTGTCCGGTGGAGAGGGACCCTCCACCTTTTCTTGATACAGGGTCGGAGGTGGCAGGTCTTGGAAAATAGATTGGTTAAATCCAGTCTCATTACCGACACAGACTTTCTATAAGATATTAAATGAGTCTTTTTGTCCATTTCATATAGTTCATAATTTTTGTATTTGTCCGACAGTTCTGCTATCCTGGTTGCTGATTTTTTTGTTTTTATCTCTCTCATTAAATCCTCATTTTTACTATGTAGTGTCACAATCTCTCTGTTCACTACTTCTTTCTTTGTTATTTTTGGTTGGACTCTTTTTGCTGTTTTTTTTGTCGTGGTTCTATTTGTTTTGGTTGGTTTACATTTTCCATTTTTCTTTTGTTAGTAACTTTATTTTCTGTTTCTTTTTCTTTTTCTTCCTCCTCATCTTCAGATGCCTCCTCGCCTTCCTTACAGTATTTTTTTTTATATGGCCCTCGACAAAAACTTTGAGGAACTCCTCCCCAACTTCTATTCTTTTTGGAAGCTATTCTAATACAGCCTGTTCTGTTTGAATTAACAGGTGGTCCAATTTGCCCTTTCTGAAACGGTAGCCTGAAATATTTTTATCTCATCTACTCTTTCTGACAGGACTGCCACCATCAACCACATAGGGTCGACTTGAAGTGGGACCTTTGGCATTCGTATTTTGGCTGTCCTCATATCTATGTATATTGGTGTTAAAATTACGTTTTCTGTTTCCAAGGATTTCACCGAGTGCAATTGTGCCGTTTCAATGTTTTTTAGGTGTACCTCGATGGTACCGAACTTTTCCCCTCTGGCTAGATATATGATATCCTGCCAGATGGGCTTTAAACATTTCTCTACCTTCTCCTCGCTTACTCGCTCGATGATTCTTTCTTTTTGGCAGTATGTCTTGAATATAATAGTTTTTTTCTTCTCTGACAATAAAAACTCTTCTGGGGGTTGAACCTTGACAACGCCGTCTTGAATTATAATCATATCCTTGTACATCAACAAATCACTTTTATTCGTCGACAGTTGGCGAATTCTATCTCCAGCCGCAGATGCAAAACTTTTTTCTGTTTACCTTCCTCTGTTTGAAGGCTTTTCACCTCGACGTTCCTCCTTGCAACGGTAGTCCTCGACAATAGTGGGAATTCGTTTTCAGACGAATCCGAAACATCTTTCAATAATATTTTTTCCACTTTTTTGGCCTCTAAATCTGTCTAATCCTCGTCAGATGAAGACAAACCTTTTGGCATCTTGCCAGCAATTAATGTTTCTCCTTATACAAATTTAAACAGGTACAGCAAATAAAACAGGCAACAACACGGAAACAGTCAACAGAAACTACACTTACTATATTAACGCACTTCGGTAATGCCAACACTTCCAACTCACAGAGACGAAATACCTATTTCTTTATTACCCAAAAAGGGCTATACAAAGAATTTTTAAGACATCACAAAACATAAAGACGGTACAAAATGCAACAAACATAAAATCGGGGAACTAAAAATTACAAAAGCGAATGATAATAGTAGAAGAAAAATTAAAATAAAATGATAATATGCAAGAATGAAAAAATGAGGCGCAATGTCCACTCGACCTCCGAAGTCGGGTGGTTACATTTATCTAGTTTTTCACTTTTACGTTCAACATCATGTAGACATTTTAACGGTTTTGCAACTAAAAAAAATTGAAACACTCGTGTTACTTTTCTCCCATTAACCACTTTTACTTCCGTCCTTATCAACTGCAAATAATCAGTTCTAGGAGGTGATGTCTCCACCAACCATACCCGTTTCGTTGTTATATTTTCACCAAGTTCTTTTATGTACTCCCAGTAGTTTTCCTCATGTATCAAAATGCATTTCTGATCACATTTCTCCGGCATCTTCACTCTTATATTTCCTCCAACTTCGCGACTTTTCTCTCCATCTGCTCACACTTCATCAAAACCCCCTTGTATTTGACATCTTTATCCGTTCTCTCCTCCTCTTCTTGTACATTATTAGTTTCTGGCTTTTCTATCTCTTTTGTTTTCTGTTGACCCTTCCTTTGACCTATTTTTCTTTCGCTTTTTAGGGTTAGTAGCTCCATTTTCGTTCTTCTCTTTTGTTTTCTCTGTTTCACACTTCTGTCTCTCTTTCATTTGCTCAGTGTGGTCTATAATGTTTTCCTCCTCTGCTTGTGTTTTCTCTTGCTGTGGCTGTGTGAACTCATATAGGAGGAATTTGGTCTTCATATGACCTCTCTCCCCGCATATGTTACAATTTGATTTCTTTCCCTCGACTACGACATTTAACGTTCTCTCGTCCTCCACTTCTATCTGGTAGGGAATTCTTTCTATGTCCTCGAATGTGGCAAAAAGCCACATTTCGAGTCCAAATCCCCACCAATTGCGCACTTTTGTTTCCGCCACTGGTCCCAATTCCGGATCCTCCTTGGTTGCAGCCAGTACTGTTACAACCAACCACTCCAGTTTAATTTCTGGTGGCACTCTGGGAATACGTATTCTCACACTTCTTCGTCTATAACTTGGTAGTAATGCTATTTTTGTATTTCCTAAAATGTTGGACGCATGCTTGGTTGCCTCTTCTATAGTGGCGAACCTCACCTCTACCGTACCGAACTTTCTTCTTCTGCTGATGTACGTGGCTTCATTCACAATTTCACCCAGGCACTCCTCGATTTCCTCTTCCGTCACCATTTCAATTTTACAGGTTTCGACAGCCTGTGTACGATACACAACTGTCCTCAGAATTTTGTCTTCCTTGGTCTCTTTTAAGGGGGACAATTTGCATGAGTCTCCCTCTACTTCTATCAAATTCCTACTTCTGCTCACCTCCTCCATATCCAGCTCGATCAACTTGGTTTCCAGCGACACTGGCTTCTTCGCCGCAGTAGCCCTGGCGTAGCTCTCCATACTGGAGACACTACCAATCGCTACAGCTGGGGGAAAAAAATGCAGCGGCTCGCGTGAAACGTAACAACAACAATTCCACAAAAAAATCACAATTATTCACAGAGACAACTTACAGTAATTCACACAGTTTTCACAGAGTAACACAGCAGTATTCACAATAATTCACAATAATTCACGGAGACGTTATACCGCTAAGCAGTTCGACCGGCGTGCTAACGATTCTGCCAGCTCACCGCCTCAAAAACTCTCTGAAAATGCACTGATATAATACAGAGAATAAATTATAATGTAGTCATATAATTTTTCAGGAAAAGAGAACGAATATATTAAAACAAATTCTCTTGCTGAAAATTTATTTGAAAGAAAGTATAAATGAAACAAAAAGAGAAAAAGTCGTAATCGAAATCTTGAAAATCGTCACGCTTTTGGTTTTGATTTCATTTATGTGAGTTTTATGTTTTTTACACATAAAACAGTTTTAAATAGAATTTCTATGTTATTTCATTGCGTGTTTCTACTGTACAGTATTTGGTAGGGAAGGTTAATATATCAACCACTCCTCTTAACCGTTTTCAAGACTGTGGTGGAAACCATAGATGAGCTATTTCTTCAGTACTTTATTTCCGTAGAACATGTCAGTAGTTGATTATTTGCTGATCAAAGAACTGCTGGTGAGTGTTCAAGCAGAATTACTTCTTGAAAAAGAGCCTTGGACAAAAATCTAGAAACCAGAACAGCTTGAAATTTCTCAACCAATGTCATAAGCATAACTGATATTATTGTCAATTATTTGAATGTAATCTTTTAATCAGTTCAACCTTGGTATAGTTTTGGTATTTTCAGCAACTATAAAGTGGAGGAATGACGGGAATTGTAAAGCTTCATTCAAAATGCATTGCTTTATTTAATTTCGTTCTTTTACATTCTTTTCCTTTCAGTGATGTAAAATAAAACAACTGAGGTACTGGTTCAATCTCATCACATATATTTGCTTCCAAAATTTTCTTTCTTGTGTCTATACCTGAAAATCACCATAGCAAAGCGAAACGGTGCCAGAAATGGTAAAGCACAAAATCAATGGGTCGCATAAAATTTAGAAGTATCAATGTACATACTTCGTTAAGCTTTCACTATGACTGACTTTCAAAGTTCCAGGTTTTGTAAAATAACTGAGTGCTGCGGTCAGTTCAATCGACTGTTCCTAGGCTACAGAGTTTGATTTTGTTATAATGATCAGCTTTAGCAGGGTAAATACATAGAAAACTCGAAGAGAAAATGGCGTGGTCAGTGGTATGCATGATGGTATGCTCTGTTGCTATTCTTCAACATCAACAAATGAACAGAAAATAAGTGATGATGTTGATCATGTAGCGACAAATGACAAGGCTTAAATATTATGAATTGCGAATTTCAGACTTCTTGATGTAAAACAATGATTCTTCTAATATGGGAGTTTCAATGATTTGTTTGAGATAGAGCACATTCCATTGCAGCACTGAAATTGTAATCAACTCTCCATAAATGTTTCTACAGCCACCATCATTACATTCATACAAAACTACATCGAATACCCTACTCTAACTATTGATATGTAATATAACCACAAACTCCAGCATCATCATGGGCATTATAAGCAGATCATAAAATTTGAATTCACGAGCATACTGAAAATTTTTAGACTGTTGATAATGATGATAATGATGAAGATGATTATGGTCATCATCATCATCATTATCGGGAAAAGAGGCAAAAGTTTCATTGAGGAGGAGGAGGAGAAGATAATGCAAAAGATCCTCCTCCTCTTCATCATCATCACCATCATCAGCAGCGTTATTAATAAATAACTGTGCGTATGTTTGCGCATGTGTATGTGTTCGTGCATATGTATGCAAGCATGTGTGCAGGAAAGAGAGAGAGAGAGAGAGAGAGAGAGAGAGAGAGAGAGAGAGAGAGAGAGAGAGAGAGAGAGAGAGAACGATCAACCATTTCCTTGCTTAGATACATGCGTGACTGTTGATTCATATGTGCACGCGTTTGTTGTTTTAATTCATGTGGGTCATTATGAAAACTATACATATCAATAACTGTATATGTAAACAGACAGGCTTACTTGCACATGCACATTGTCATCTACATGTAAGTAAAAGTCGATACAGATAGGCTAGTATAATTGTATTTATCTATGTATATATATCTATGCACAAGTATGTACATAGACCTGCTTTTGAATTCTAGTGTGTATCTATTGTGGATGTATGTGTGTGTGTGTTCGTGTGTGTCATTTATGTTCAAAGATCTGCATGCGCATATTTGTGCAGCAAGAAGCTTGCTTCTCAACCACATGATTCCGGGTTCAGTCCCACTGCGTTGCTCAATGGGAAACTGTGTTCAACTGTAGCTTCGGGCCGACTAAAGCATTGTGAGTGGATTTGATTGACTAAAACTGAAAGAAGCCCGTCATATATATATATATATATATAATTATAAAATCTGGTAATTAATCATATATCAATTAATATCGATTAATTATCAGGAGGCCAGCACATCTAAAGAATCAAAGAGATTCAGAAATAGTATCTGCAATCTCAGGGGATTAAGGTACATTAAAAAAAAAAAAACGTTGACCACTAACGTGGACAACGTTATTTTAAAAAAATGTTTTTTAAAAATGTACCTTAATCGCCTGAGATTGCAGATACTATTTCTGAATCTCTTTGATTCTTT
>NC_068998.1:31454444-31455301 GCF_001194135.2 Octopus bimaculoides
ACAGAAAAACAAAAGACGAAGACAGGTGTATAAACAACAAGCAGGTGAGAAAGTCTTTTACATTTCGAGTCTACGCTCTTCAGCCTAAAGTAACACGTGGAAATAAACAGAGAGAATAAAAAACTTTTGGAGTTAGCGGTCAATCATGGCGACTGGCTGGACAAAGGTAGTTAGACAGGCGAACTAGGAAGCAGGGGAGCTAATAAAGTACTGGTGATCCCAAAATGAAGGTGCACGTGCATGTGTGTATACGAGTGTGCAAGTGTGTGCGTGTGGATAGGGGCTGGTGACTTTGACGTGTAGCTGTGTGCATGTGTGTGTACGTCTGTAACGTGAGGATGTGTGGATGATGGTGTGGGTGCTGAGAAGTGGTCAGTGTTAGTGTGTGCGAGGTGTTGTGGTGGTGGTGGTGGTAGTGGTGATGTGTTGTGGTGCGGCGTGTTGGGGTGTGTGGATATGAGGGTACTGATGTACAGAGAAGGACAGAAAGAGTAGGGGATGCAGTAAATGACGTTGCTAGAAGTGCAGGTAAAGGAGTCAGTGATATGATAGGGACGATGTGTGCCTGTTAGGATGGTGGTGAGGTAGGGGCAAGTGCAGCAGCGTGGACGGGAGCAGAGGAACGAGCCAGGTTGGGAGGTGGGGTTAAGGAAGAAACTGTGGACCAGGAGGTCACGCAGGTTGTGTGTTCGTTTGAAGAAGGGAAGGGGTAGGTTGGGGAAGATGTGCGAAGTAGAGGGGTCGGACTGGAGTCACCGGAAGGCTTGGAGAATGGTGCATTGAAGGGGCGGGGTGGAGGGGTGGTAGGTGAGGAGAGACGGGTAACGGCGGGGCGGGTACGGAGTGAGAGCAGAAGC
>NC_068998.1:31457177-31457793 GCF_001194135.2 Octopus bimaculoides
CACAAACACACGCACGCACATCCACATACACCCATACACACGCACCCCCCTCCACACACACAGAAGACACATATAGAAGACACACACACACACAGAAGACACACACACACACCGGCACAAACGAACCCACATATACACACATGCAAATGAACCCGCACATAACTCCTACACATACACAACACGCACTCACACACACCCAAGTATACATACATACACACACGCATACACATCACACGCACATACACACGCACACATATAAGGCACATACACACACATGTAGAAACGAACTCACACACATATGCAAATGAACCTACACACAACTCCTACATACACACTCACACACACACATACCCAGGTGCACATGTACACACACGCAAATGAACCCACACATAACTCACATACACACACAACAAACAGTGACACACACACGAACACATACTACGCATATACACGCACACACACACACACACACGAAATAACCCACGTCCGATCCACAAAGCAAACCACACGCATATACACACACACGTACACAAAAAATACAGGCACACACTGCTAGGAAATCACACCCACACAATACAAACACACACGCACACACACATACTCAAAACTGCATGCT
>NC_068998.1:31458188-31466819 GCF_001194135.2 Octopus bimaculoides
TTCCTCTTCCGGTCCTTCCACAATGTAACCTCGTGGACATCGGTGCTGACTTTTTCTTTCTCCGTTTTTCCCTTCTTTGAACTTTCCTTGTTTCCGACGAAGGGCTCCGCCCGAAACGTCATACTCTCTCTCTTTCCTTTCCCGAGCGTCTAATAACACTATCCGTATCACGTCCTCACGTTGTTGTTTTTTGTTATTGTTTTTTTCTTTTTTTGAACGAATATA
Organism: Octopus bimaculoides; assembly: GCF_001194135.2. NCBI lineage: Eukaryota > Metazoa > Mollusca > Cephalopoda > Octopoda > Octopodidae > Octopus > Octopus bimaculoides. Next base: position 31,458,414 of record NC_068998.1, read on the forward strand.
TATGTATATATATATGTATAAATATATATGTATATATATATATATATAAATATATATATGTATGTATATATATGAATAAATATATATGTATGTATATATATAAATATATATATGTATATATATATATGTATACATATATATGTATACATATATGTATATATGCATATAGTGTTGTATTACTTTTGAATACTGCCCTGATGTCATATGGGCTGCATATCTTTTGTATCTTTTCGGAGAGGCCTTTCACACAGGGTAGACAGACTGTGGTCAGTTTATGGGTTTCATCCTCTCTTTTCTTCATAATTGGAGTGGAGAGTATGTTTTGGGGGTAGTTGTTTCTTAATAGATTGTTACTGAGCTTGATCATTTCTTCATGGAGGGTATCACGATCGCTACTTATATTGTTTGCACGATGTTTTAGGCACTGAGCAACCCCTCTCTTTACACTGTATGGATGATGGGAATTGAAGTTGAGGTATCGTCCAGTGAAGGTTGGCTTGCGGTATACGGATGTCCTGGATCCAAACTTAGTGCGTGTTATTATTGTGTTAACAACAAACAAGATGAGGACAAATATCCGTCAAATGTAAATAATGTACATAATTCCTCATCTCTCAAATATAGAACCGATATGTCACTGGTTCACAAGGAAACAGAAATACCATGAAATATGCACGAGATGCATGAGATGAAAAAGAGCCTTGACCTAGTTGCAACATTCGTAAAAGAGTTTGATCAGGATAAATATGGTTATATGGTTGTGAAAACCATAAACCAGACTAGCAACATCTCCATCAATGATTTGACTGTTTCCCCTATATCTGACGAGGATAACATCATAAAACTTGGAAGGCAGCTCCTTGAGCAACATTGTTTGTCTGGTAACCATAAACACATGCCCAAAGAAGTCGCACGACTCTACCGCAACGTGTTGTCAGATGAAAGGATGAGCGTATATCAGCAGAAGACAATGCATGAATATGTAAGTGAAAAGCTATGAGATGATCGTAACATTGATCAACAAAGCAGTCTATCATGGACCAACAACCGGATTACTACCTCTTTTGCAGTCCAGGAACAAGAAACATCGACCAAATACCTGATGAACAAGAGAGATAGAGATGTAGGAAAGGCAGTAAAATGTGACAACCGACGCAGAGTTAATAATAAAGATATCACCCACATCATAAGTAGTTGTCCAAAAATGCCATCACAGTATTATCTACCGTTGAAACATGATGTTGTCGCTAGGACACACTATAATGAAATCCGTCGAATAAGGTCAAAGGAATAAGAACCCACAGTATGGTCGAAGCCATAGCCACTCATAATAGAAAGGAGTATTGGTGGAATGTCCCAGGGAAAACCTCAATAAAATGTAAACACAATGCTTTGGGATAGAGAAGAGAAACAGTGTACAGTTGTGAAAATTAGTTACCCAGCGGATGTTAACATAAAACTGAAGATCAGTGAAAAAGAGAATACCTACGCTGAAACTATTTAGAAATCTGCAGTTACTCTATCCAGGTAACAAGTTCAGGTTTATATCTGTAATTATTGGGGCACTGGGATATGTAAAACACTGCCTAAATACCAGTCTTGAGATTAGTCTTCTCAAAACCAGAAAGGTCCATCACTGTCCATCACTGGAACTGATCCAGTCCATCACTACTGCGAAGTAGAGCTACTGAAGTGTTTTGGGAGTAGATTACGGATAATGACTACAATATATAGTTGTTTTACATGAAAGCGAAATTTCTTGTCAGAAACAGCCACATAAATAGTATAATGAAATTGAAGGAAGACGTTAAAACTTCTCCTCTGCGAGTTTATTTTTTCAACAGCAAAGCGAGCTGTTTTTTCGGAGAGATAAGCTAACAAAAGTCCCTTTATTCTGTCTTCCTATATAGCCTGCGCATAAACTAACAGTAAATGCCGCATAAAGTTAAATTGGTATGGAGATTTCTGAAAGATACGTATAGCTTTCACAAGCAAAACTCTTATTTAAAGGTTGATTCTTTGGGACGAATCATATGTGATTTTTTAAAAAAAGACTAGAATGACAATACTAAAACGTATTTCAAACAATGGACAACAGTCGAAATATCATAATGGATGGGTAAGTAAGTATCCTTAAAGTGAAACAACGCATTGGTTGGTAAACAAAGGTATCAACAAATACAAGAGAGGGAATGGAACATCACCTTTCAAGTAACTCAGAATAGGTAAATGTAAGCTTGCCAAAGTTTAATGTAGTTTAAATATGGAGATTAAAATTGTTTGGTATTAGATATTCATCGCGTACAGTGTTCCTAATCAATTTAATAACCGTAGTAGCTGGGCAGGCGAAATAAGTAAATAGACAAAATCCTTTCATTTTCATAAAAAGATTAAAAAAGTATGGAAGACCCTACATACAAAAGACTATGTCACTTTAGGTCCAAAAATGCGGGGAGCTCTGGGCAAAATATTACAGTGCATGACCATCCTTGAGATATAAGTAATGTGTGTGTATAGTTTGGTGAAAATCGGTTGAGAATTATAGAAATGTATGCGTTCAGTGTTCCTAGTCAATTTTTAATCAACGTTGCAGATGGACAGACGAAATAAATGAATAGACAAAATCCTTTCACTTTTATAAAAAGATTAAAAAGTATGGAAGAGCCTACATTCGAAAAAAAAACTGTCCATTTATGTCCATTTATGTGAGAGCTCTGGGCAAAATGTTATAGTGCATGGCCATCCCTGGGACATAAGTAATGTGTCTATAGTTTGGTGAAAATCGATCGAGAATTGTGGAAATGTATGCGTTAGTCATTATACACGCATATACTGTAATTTATATATACTATATATACATATATATATGACATTGAGACCAACTTCGTGCAAGTATGAAGGCACGCTGGCAAATCGTTGCTCCTCTAAATGGAAACCTTATTTGTCATTGTGGTTTTGTGGTACGAAGCAAAGCAGGCCTTGCCGTCCGCTAAAAAAAAAACCCAAAGCACATAGCAAATGATCCACAAGCACTCAAGCAAACTGAGTCCTCAACTTGTTCCATTTGCCAAAAAGTTTGCAAGGCACCAGCAGGTCTCGAGAGACACATTCGTGTCCATAGAACATAATTAACGATTTATTTTACTGAACCCTCATTTGTCGTTCACAAGAGAATTCATCATATATATATTTACTTTTCTCTTATTGCACCTGATAACGAACCTTTAAGACATGCGGAGCCGACTCAATCTATTATTTAAAATATATGTAATTTATGCCAAATATTTTGAATTCTTTCTTTATTTCACTTGTTCACGCACATATGCATATACATACATATAGATATATACTGTTATATTGAGTAAGAGAGAGACAGAGAGGCAAAGAAAGAACGAAAGAAAGAAAGAAAGAAAGAAAGAATAAAGACATTAATACAAAGGTCTTTAGAATTACAATTTGAGTAAAATGAGTATTGAATTATAGACTAACAGCGAACTCGTTTGGTCTGGTTCTTTGAATATTGTCAAATTAAAAAAGGAAATTTATCTGAATGACTGTCATAAAGAACTGAATCAGTATTCAATGACAGTAGTAGTAAATTAGAAGAGATAATTTACGTGTAAAGGTTTACTTCAAACTGTCCCTAGCCCAGTAACAATCTCTGTTTATTATTACCTCCTTTATAATCGTCAAGTATCAGTGCAGCAATCAATTTTAAAATGGTGAGTGACTTCGGGCGCTTGGTTTCACAGGAATTTACTATGATGCCAGCATTATGGTCAACGCCTTCAAAATAATAAATTCCACTATAACCACCATCTTCCCCATCAGCACCATCATCATAATAATAATCACCATTATCATTATAGTCTTAATTGCCAAAAACAACCTAACCAGTTTCACCATTACTGCCACCACAAAACCATCATCATCATCGTCGTTATTAACTGCCAACTTCATCCTTCCCCCGACCAAATTGCTCCACCTCCGTCTCCTCTCGATTTTCATCATTATCATCATGATTAACCTCAGCCACAACGACTAAGTGTTGGTAATCATAGTGATGATGATGATGATGATGATGGTGGTGGTGGTGGTGATGTAAGCTGAACTAGAAATGCTGGTTCTAATGCTGGTTCGAGAAACTGATAGTCAATAGTAGTGACGAATAAAGGACAGATGCATGTACCAAGTTGCAAAGGCAAAAGCACTGAGCAAGACACGTTGCCAGTAAACGTGTCACAAGGAGTTTAATTTGAAGAAACGCAGGTGAACGGTGACATGGTTTACTGTTGAATTAATCTTTCGGGATCCGGTCAATATGTGGGAAGTCCTAGACGTAACTAACAGTCAAGATCGCGCCCTGACGCTTATTGTTCGTTGTTTATGCACCAGTAGAGCAGATAGTCGGAATCCATCACGTACTTAAAGACTCCTGAGCACAATTCGCTTATTAGTATTAATGGAGATCCTGACATGTTACTAACGAAGTGCTAGAACAGTTTACGAAAAAAATGACGTAAGAGCCCCCTAAATATGCTCGAAAGGTTTCAACTTCCAAACAGATTACTCAGAACCGCCAATCTGGGAAAATCGCAGAACCGCAAAACCGCAGAATCGCAGAGCTGGGAAAATCGCAGCAAGTCGCCCAGACCACTTTTTGAATGTATATAGATTGGATTTTTTTCTTTTTACAATTGTAAGATTTCGACAAAGTGCACGCAAAGTAGTTAGAAGCTGCTATGTATAATGTCGGTGGCTGGTATAACCCTGTGCAATCTCGGCTATATCCTTCCAGAAGAATCCCATTCTAGTGTGGTACAACGAAGAGAGGCTTCAGTTGGGTGTCAATCCATTTAGATAGCTGAAACCATCAACAGAGTCAACCATTCATTCTTGCTAGCAGCGTAGAGAAGTCGATTTCAGTCTGATTTTCAAAAGTAGAAAGCTCTGCTGTACAGTGACTACTACACGATGAGTGGCCGTAAGTGTCCACCCATCGTAATAGTTCGGTATTGCGCAAACGGCCTGTAAATATCAGTTATCGTATTGGCTTTAGTACGTTTAGGCTCTTGATTAGTTACTCAGGATTTATGATTGTAGGGACGCAGAAGAGCCATGTCAGCATATGCAGACGACGTCACTGTTGTGATGTTAGGCATATTGGGAATTGATGTGGTCTGTGTCGTACAGAAAGAGTACGCGAGGGAACAAGATACGCATCAACCTGGATAAGTTATTGGGTTTATCGGTCTACGCTGGCTGGGGGAAGCCTCGTGTTACAGGACTGCTGTTCCGGTGATGACGCTTATGGTTAGGTTTGGTTCGAATTTTTACATGAATGCACAAGGTGGTCAATTACTCAGAAATGGGCTAAAAGGGCTAAGAAAGAACCTATCACTGAAAGATTATGCAGAGATTGCAATACCTATATAGCAACTGATCGTCGAGATTTTCCCGACCCCATATCCTAACGCTTTGGAGCTTCTCTTCTGCTTCGGGGGGGGGGGGGCTAGACTCTACTTGTAGTCAATCTGCTACTAGCACTCTACACGGAAGTTCGAGGTGCTGTGGGTGAGAACGCATAGACGGTGCCATCTCCAAAGATTCCCAGACGTTGAGTAGGTATGGTCAATGTTCGCCTCTTTGACGGAGCTGTAGTGCTCGGTCAAGAGTACAGTAAGATTAGATTTGGAATACTGCCCTCTACCACTCAGATAATGTAATATACAGAGTTGTTGCAGACATGAGCGAGGACGCTTTATTCATGTTCTTTTATAGTCTTAGTTCGAATCCTGCCAAGGTTGACTTGTCATCCTTCGTGGTCAATAATACGTCAATCCAGTACTAGGCTTATATAATCGACTGTCTATGTAAGAAACCTTTATTATTATTATTACTAAGTTTATGTGAAGCTAGACTTTGGGTTTGCCAAATGCACTCAGTTTACTATCATCTGAATTTCTGGTTTTGAATATTTAAATATAAAGATATTACAATGAGAATTTGAACCGGCTCAGATGACCCGCAATTATCTCTGCTATCTTTTATAGATAGCCTGAATTAATTTCGTTGTACGTATTGTCTCTTGTTCACTTTTTTAAAGTATGCAGTAAAACATGCCTCATTCCGGCATGATGTCTCTTATTCTCTGTCTTTTCTTTCTCTCGCTCTCGCTTCCCAGCTCTCTCACTTTTGACTCTTTGTCATCCTCGATCTTAATTTCTTTCTTTTCTCTTCTCTTTCCGTCTCTTCTTTCTCATCTCTTCTGTCTCTCCTCTCTTCTCTTCTCGCTCTTTCCTCTTCCCTCTCTCACTCTTTTATCTCTCCCCCACACGATCGTTTTGACATGCTTTCAGTCTCTCGCACTCGCATACAATGGAATATTTTATCTGTTCCTGTCTCAAGTGCATGCGCGCGCACGGCCACACACACACACACACACACACACACACACACACATGCACACACACACACACTTTCACACACGCAAACTCTACAATCTATCTCCTCCCCTTTAAACTCTTTTTCTCTCCCTTTCTCTATCGTTTATTCTCACTCCCCGTCTGCTTCTTCCTCTCATTTTTTTTCGTCGTTTATCATGTTATTGAATATTCTCATTTATTTTACCTCTACATGACTCTCTTACCCTTTTATTAGCCCTGCCCATCTTTCTCCTTCTACAACTACATCTCTCAACCTCTTCCTGTTTATTTCCATTTGAGTTCCACATATCTCTGTTCTTGTTCTACCTTTCTCTCTCACCTACTTTTTCTCCTTTTTAAGCATCACCATAGCCACAACAACAACCACTACAAGAACTAACCACACACCGGTAAACAAAACAGCTGTTGTAGGAGTGTTAAACCTCATATTACTTTTCGACAAAACAACTGCTGATTCTTCTCCATTTCCCCCGCAAGTAAAAATTGGTTTAATATTTCCCACTTTATTAACTTGCACACCTTCATATCTTCCGCTTATCTTTTCTCGTTCTTAAATTATTCCGCTGAGTCCCACCGTTAAACAACTATGTGAGTTGTCACAAGATGTAAAAAAAAAAAAAAAAAGCGATAAGCATTGCACAGAGTTTCTAGTGAGCTGAGCTGAGATAATCTAGCTCAAGGTTATAATGTACTGTGCAATTGAAAATTCATACCTCACCTTCACCAATCACCAGCACAATCAAAAGAACTGCAAATCGTCACTAGAAAAGTCAAGTAGTACTCAAGCACTCCGTACTTTTTGCCTTAAAAGGCTACCATTTACTTGGTATTAAATCAGCACTATGGATCGCTAAGGTCCACTGCTACTTTCCAGAAGGCTGGAATTGCTTGAGATGGATACTGTAGATACAACCTGTTACACAATTTATGGATCATTTACGTTTTCCTCCGACCACAAATCTTATACTGAAAATTTTCAAAAATCTACTTTTGATATAGTTTTGCATACTGATGACAAGTATTGCAGTTATCATTTTGAAAAATTTATGATAAAGAAGTTAAAAGCATTTAAAGTTACGTATTTTAAGCCAATGAATTTCGAGCCACTATCCTCACGGCGGAAGTCGAAACTGTTTGTTGTCATGGCATTAATTAATTTTGTTGGTATCAAGTAAGTTTTGTAATGAAGTAGGGATCGGTACGATAAAAAAAATTATTTATGAGAGATCTATGCAGACGTTTCTCTTTTCGCTGTATCTTCTCGAAACCTTAATACACTCGAAGAATGTATTCATCAATCAATTCCGCCGGGAGCAACTATTGTAATCCCTCGACTATCGCGTGTGTTACGTTCCCAAAATCTCCCGCGATAGGTGGAAATCTGCGAAGTAGAAACAGTACTGTACCGTATATTTTTTTAATTATTTTTATAATTTGTATATATTTATTTTATCATAAATGCAAAACAGCACCACAGAGGAATCAACGTAAGCTTAAATGATAAACCGCGATATGGCGAGGGATTACTGTATATATGTGTGTATATTTGGTGTTAATTTGCTTCAGCTTTATATTTGGTGTTAATTTGCTTCAGCCTTATATTACATTACATTACATTAATCCTATTTCGGCCAGAGTTCTTTCGTCACACTTTTGTGACCTCATCAGTGGTCCATTTTGTATTTTAAAATACAAAATGGCTGATAGTTAGCAAGGTAGGACACACATAAGAAAGAAGAAAGCAAAGGACCACTGATGAGGTCACAGAAGTGTGACGAAAGAACTCTAGCCGAAATAGAATTAATGTAATGTAATGTAATATAAAGCTGAAGCAAATTAACACCAAATATACAGTGCGTGTATTTTTATTGGCTAAACTGGCAATATGACCATCCCCAAGTACAACAACATCTGTTTCAACACACGATTTCACATAAAAAATCTTGCAAAATAAATATAT
>NC_068998.1:31466898-31469651 GCF_001194135.2 Octopus bimaculoides
ATAAGTTAGAGGTGTTTAAAACCTCTAAGGGATGGTTAAATCCAAAAGTGCTCCTAGTGATTAGCTGCGTAGGTACAATCCTTGGTAAAGGTATATGGTAGCAGGTAATTCAGCGGGTAAACCGTAGTTTAAATTATATTCAAGAAGAAAATGGAGGAAGAATAACAGGAAGAAGTTGGTCGTTTGTGCTAGTAAGCTATTAATTTAATTAATTAATAAAGAAGAGTGGTAGTAATAGTACATTTACAATCGTTTCTACCAGTTGTAGTGGTAGACATCATCAGAATGCATAGTCATATGTAGAGGTGAGACGAGCGAAAAACAGGGATACATTGGTAACGAGAATAAAGACAGAATGGTGAGTCTTACATTATAGTAGATTTCTTAGTTGATAATTCTGCTGCGAAGTGGATGTAGGATGGATATTATTTTGATCTGTAGTCCCAAGTTTAAGTAAGCGAATATTTTCCACGTGTTACTCTGGCTAGACTTTTCAGCGGCGATGTAAAGAAAGGGGGTTAACTCTTACTCATGGTTAAAAGGAGGCTAACTCTATCCGGATACCTCAGTCCGGGGTGAGTAAGGTATTTATGTGTCTTTTGGACTTAAAGTTGTAGGGAAGTTCATAGCAATGGAGGAAGCCCTGTGTAGGTGTAAAATAATTTATTATGGGGTGTGTTAGGTGTTCTATGATGGTCATCTCTTATGTGTTTAAATGTACACTGTATTTATGTGAATAATATATAGTCTATTGACTAGTTTTCTACAACTAGGCCACTGGTAGTAAAAAAATTTCTAAAATTTTTTCCTACCCTGATATTTATTAATTATTAATAATTTTTGGCAAATTTTCGAAGCAAGTCGGCATTATTTTTATTTGCTATCGACAAAAAGCTGCGCTTGCGCGGTATATTTGAAAAATTATAACATGTAAGCACGAGGCATATTTATATGTTTAGTTCACTCACATTCTTCCGTGATATTTTTGCTTATGCCTACCTTGAAGGTTAGTTGTTATAATTATTGCCTGCTTGCAGGAATCGTTACATTGTGCTTGTTGGTTTCCCGTAAGGGAAACGTTGTTAAAATTTCTTGTCTGTGTTAAATATTGTGAACTGTTATCCTCCACCAAGGGGGAAGGATATACAAATTGTGTTTACCGCTTGCGGTTGACTTTGAACCGCGTTCTCCTTCGGAACAAAAATTGTGAAATTTTTGAATATTTAAAAAAAAAATATTAAGAACAATGTATTCTGTAGAAGAACAAAATAGAAAAAAAATTAATTTTGCTGCCGCTGTTGGCGGACGTGAAACAATAACATTGAAAATGGAAGATATTCAGGCATATTATGGAATGATCACCGAAGAAAACGGTGAAAGTAAGATAACACCACCAAGTGAAATAAGGAACAAGACAAAAGAAAATACAATTATTTACAAAACATACGATGTAGAAAAGGAAAGACTAGAGATTTTGGAGAAAGCACAGTTGAAAGGTGTATCGGGCTGGTGATGAACGAAATAAAGTACCTAACCCGAGGCACAAGGTATGCCACTATTGAAGCAAGGTTCGAATCAATTGAGAAGGCGAGAGAGTTCTCAACTCGAGCCTTGCAATGTGGCAACGTCATGCTACTGCCTCTATATCTGGGACGCAGAACGTCCCGGATAAGGATTAAGAACATCCCCACAGAGGTGGAGTGGCATGGATCATTGCCACACCCCTATACAAGAGAGAGGATAAAATAATTATCATCCAAATCTCCAGAGACGCCCCACAGAATTGGCGGGGTCAAATTCTGGAGATCCTAGCACAAGCGACAAGTATGGATTTGAAAGGTTTACGCGAGACGATACATGTAGAGGAATCAGTATTGGCAGTACATGTGGAGGGAAGAAGACCCAGGTGCTTTCATTGTGGAAAGAAAGGGCACCTGAGGTCAAAATGCCCCACAAAAAAAGGACAAGGAAGCAGAAGAGGAGGAGGAAAGGAAAAACAAAGAGACGGTCCCCCACCAGTCACGGAGACTGTGACAGAGCGGGCGACCACCTACACTAGTAAAGCCGACCCTAAGGGGAAAAATAAAGAGGCGGCACTTCCGGCCAAGGAGGCTGTTACACAGAAAGTGACCGCCTCCACCAGTAAAAATGACCCCAAGATGAAAGAGGCGGCATTTCCGGTCAAGGAGGCCGTTACACAGAGAGTGACCGCCTCTACCAGTGAAAACGATCCCAAGATGAAATGTAAAGAGGCGGCACTCTCGGCCAAGGAAGCCGTTACACAGAGAGTGACCACCTCTACCAGTAAAAATGACCCCAAGGGAAAAAGTGGAGAAGAGGCGCTTACGGCCAAGGAGGCCATTGCACAACAGGTGGCCACCTCCATCAGTGGAGAAAACCCCGAGAAACCAGTGTCACTTGTGACACCGTCTACTGAAAATATGGACTTCCAGTCGGTGTCACATAAGAGAACCAAAAGAATGGAGTCGCCCAACAATACACGGGAAGCGGTTCCAAAAACTAAAATTATCAAGAACCCCGAACCGAAGGGAAAAGGAAAAAAGAAAGAAAGCCAATTTATGTCGGTGATAATAGATATTTCCGAAAGAGAATATCGCTGCGACAATCGCATACAAGAACAGTAATAAATATCTGGATGGGGTGATTGGACCTCATCACAAAGCGTCCCTATATCTCAATGACAATAAGATGAGCCCAGTAACGTTGGGAAAAATTTTCCGAAAACTATACAA
>NC_068998.1:31469985-31471265 GCF_001194135.2 Octopus bimaculoides
TTAAATGTCCGTGGCCTGGGTTCGAAGAGGAAGCAGGCTTGCTTCCTCGACGACCTCAGGTCACACAGAATTGATATTATGGTTGCTACAGAGACAAGGCTGGATAAGCTGCAGGCCTTCTCAACTCTCCTGAAAATCATGTCTACTAGCCAGGAGGGGTGGAGTAGAGGTGTTGTAGCTTTGCTCCGGAAAAGCCTGGCCCTGTAGACACGTACGATCTTCGTGGACCCAGAAGGCGAGTCGGTCGTTCTGGATCTGACATACAGAGGTAAGGACTTCAGGCTGGTTGGCATCTAAGCGCCTGGCACGACACGCAAACGGAATGAGTTCTATCGACGCCTGGAGAACTTTCTTGTGACATCAAGGACACTAGTTTTGCTAGGTGATTTTACGCTATGCTGGATGCACGCCTGGATAGCGTAGGCTCGAATGCTAGGAAGTGTAACTCACGCCTCATCGATCTGCTGAAGCGATTTAGGCTGGCAGATCGATACAGACTTGATAATCCGAGCTTTCCAATGTATCAAGTCTTATATAGACAGGATAATAGTTAATGTTAGAGATAAGCTGTCCACAGTTTATCAATGTATCCTACACGGATCACAAATTAGTCTCGTGTAGGGTGCATATGGATAAGGTGCATAGACAGGGATATGACTATTGGAAGTTGAACAAGTAATTATTGGATTGTGACACTTACCATATCCAGATTAAGGTGTTAGTAAAACGGGCACTAACTGGCTCTATGATTAACAACCGGTGGTGGAGTGTCCTCAAAAGAGCAATTCGACGTGAGTCGATTAGATTTAGCAAGTAGTTAAATCTAGAGCAGACTAGAGTAGAAAGGGAATTAGTTAAGGCATTAGAAGAGGCGCTGAGGATGGTCTCTGCACCCCATGGATCGACACCTCAATGCCAAACACGATGGATGTAGAAACCAGGCTAAGATAGTGCACTGGGCCGCGAGGGTATTAATGTTGCCGGGTGGGCTTGTTCGGAAGAAACCCGACCTGGCGTGGAAGCTACGATAAGGTCTGAGGTAGACGAGCATGGACAGAAAATCCAAGGACAAGAAGAGATGTGCAAGGATCTTCGCGAGAACTTTGCCATGGGAGGAGCGGGACGCTGGACCATGGGGATGCCCTCCGGCATTTCCTGGCCGGCGCCTCGCGTCTTTCGGCGCGTGACGCTGAGTGCTGTGGAGGGCCGATCACAGCCGAAGAGGTTTTAGAGGTGCTTTCTGAGTGCCCTGGGGACAAGTCGCCGGGATTGGATGGTCT
>NC_068998.1:31471763-31474548 GCF_001194135.2 Octopus bimaculoides
CAGTTGCGGAGGTTGGGGACCATGGGGGCAGACCCGAGTGATCTGTGTTGCGGTTGAAGTGCAACGGCATATGCAAATGATGTTACCATCATCGTGTCTGATGAAGGGCAGCTACCTCGTGTAGAAGACGCCATCAAAGGTTACGAGGCGGTGGCAGGGGCAAAAATTAACCAGGAAAAATCAGTCGGCTTGCAACTCGGCACCTGGCGTGACAAGTCGATGCCTCCCAACAGCGTCGTTGGACGCTGGACGGAGGGCCCGGTTAAATTGCTCGGAATCTTGTTTGGACCAGATCTCCAGGTGGAGAAAAACTGGAGCGAGGTGGTGAGCAAGATGACGGTCATAACCCAGATCGGGTCTGGGAGGGCCGAGGTTGTACAGGTGTTTATAGCATCGGTGTTAACCTACCGTCTAACCGTCGTACCTTACTCCGGTTTGTGGCTGACCAAGTTGGAACGGATCCTTTTTCGCTTTTTGTCGAAAGGGAAATCGCCACTTGTGAGGCGTTCCATCTGCTGCCAAAAACCGTTAAAGGGTCGACTGGGAATGCCTTGGCCGATGATGCGCAAGTATGCGCTGAGGCTGAGACAGCTTCGGTGCTACCTGGATGGGGAGCAGGTGTGGTCACCGCATGCCAAGCAACTCTTTCCACAACTGAAGTCCCTCAGGAACTTAGGAGGTGCATGGATCAGGCGAAGACCTAGGACGGGAGAGTAGATGAAAATATGTGATTTGTAAAAACATATGACATGTTAATAAATATTTGTATATGTACAACCATCCAGATCTCGGAATACCGTATTTTTTCTAATATATATATCTGTAATATAATATGTGACAATTATTCAGTTGCCATAATGAAATTCCGAGTTTCGGATGTCGGGGCGGATATCTGCTCCTGCATCTCGTCAGTTATTAAGACAATCATACAATGCTATGAAAATGACCGTTAAATAAAGGGAAAAAACCCGAAGGGGAGAAAGTAAAAAAGTTAAAACGCTCATAGAATTCGCGTATGCGCGCATGTACATACATACACATGCGCACACGCACACCCACGTACATGTGCCTATATGCATATGCTCACTCACACTCGCGTGAAACACATACACGCCTATATGTGCACATATATCACAAGGATCGCACTTTCCACTGCCGTTGGTGTAAGGCTTACACTTGGCTAAGATCTTCCAATGGATGTTGTAATTGACACCTTTTTCTTTTAAGGCCCATATATGACTGGATAATTTGGTTGTTTTTCTTTTATCCCAGTGTCTGAAGCTCAAGGTTTGATTGTTGAACCTGGCTTTAAAATTCCCCTCTGTGAGACCCACATTTTTTAACTTTTCATTCCTAGCCATATTATCTCCCCTACATTGTTATTTTCAGTTCACTACATCTCATAATAAACCTCTGAACGTTCTTTTTAATATTTATAGCCACAGCAAGTATTTACTGTCATGTAAACATATCTATATCCGCGTGGCTTTATTTTCTTTCTCTTTCTCTTTGCACATGTATGAGTATAAATATTTTTGTATGGTGTTCCTTCTTTTATGTAAACCCTAATCTAAAACAACTAGAATACCTGTATCTATGTATACTAATTTGCAGATATGCCTCTACTACCGTGTTAGTATATACTAACAATTTTTTCCCTGATAAGATTTTCTTATATGACATTATATATATTATTTTGTATACTTTGTATACTTATGCGCACCCACTACTCCTAAAAAAATTTTTTCTTGTATTCATAATGCACAATAAACGTCTATTACTTGACTATTCATTACTAACATAATACCACTGTATATTTCCTTCTCACTTTATGCCAAGCTAGTTCCTTAACTCAGACTTTTATTTATACTTAAACATAGTCAATGTATTTCATATCGATACTTATAATTTAAACCCTATATTGTTTTGCTTTTCATTCCTAGCCGTATTATCTCCCCTACATTGTTATTTTCAGTTCACTACATCTAATAATAAACCTCTGAACATTCTTTTTAATGTTTATAGCCACAGCAAGTATTTACTGTCTACATCTGTAATATTAACAAATAATTTTCTGTTAAAAAAAATTTTTTTTTTAGTCTGTTACATACAAATGAATATTAGTTCTTACACCAACACAACTCCATTTTAAGTAGCTCTTTAAGCATTTCTACCCCTTAATACTTGTTTACGTTACATTCTAGCAGCTATCTATTCACTACATCCTCTAGTTTAGCTTCATTCTCATGTACAATTTTTAAAAAAAATATACACCACACTTAATATTGTTTATAACTGTCAGGTCATATCCTAATTCAAACATGCCTATGCTTTTCCACTGGACATTTCTATGCAATTCCCTTTACATACACGATTTATTTGGAGTTAGAATTATTTATCTCCTTACTCTTCTATAGAGAGAACGTCTCATAAAACATTTTTCACTTATATTTTTAAATAACCGTTAGCTGCCTTAGTTTTAGTTTATACCTGACTCACATTACTCACATTACTTCTTTCTTTCTCATAAGGATAAATATGAATATCCGAAATCATTCTCTGCTGTTTCCTTTATCAAGTCCTTTTTGATAATTTTTTGCTCATACTTCTTGCACTGAGGAGAACAGTGATACATACAAATTTGCTGAGTTTTATGGGATTCCTTTCCATAAATTCCCATAACACACCACACACACACACACACACACACACACACACACACACATATATATACATAACACACATATATATATATATTTATACATAGTATATATATATATATATA
>NC_068998.1:31482916-31484682 GCF_001194135.2 Octopus bimaculoides
ATGAGGATGTCATCTACGTACCTGATGAAGAGATGCTTCCGGAAAAAAAAAACGTTAGAAAACCGTTTATAGCAGTGACTCGATCAGTTCCTAGGGATATCTGAAGAAGGAATTTTTATATTCCGAAGTATTATATCAGACTATGGATGATTAAATTATAACAGTTATTATAGTCCATTTTTGTTACTATAGTGCATTATTGTGCCATTCAAAATACATTATTTTTTACAAACAATATGTAATGCTTCAAGCGAACTACAATACTCTCCTATCTCTACGCCTAGGCCAGGCCGATTTCGCAACCGCTAGGGAGTTAATCAAGCTATCAGAGAAACGTGCTAAAATCGGATGCCAAATAAACTTTCTTAAACGCTGCCTAAAAAACAACATAATTCCCAACACCATCAGGAACATACATCTACCCACGTGCTTCCGCAGTCGTACCCTTCGACGACCAATGAAATACATACATACGTTCGTCATCAGAAAAATCATACACTATCTACACCACCAACTACATGAGCACATACCCAAATTCTCTGGAATAATATGCAGCATCACGTCAACCATTGAACATACATACCGAAGAACAACCGCAGCTACTGACCGATGCTACCACCACTGCGTTGACCAAGAGAGGAAACGCCTCAAACTTAAATTCCTGTGGCTTTGTACCAAATACCGCCATATCTTAGCCTATTACACCGACACAGATGAACAGGACACGTCCACCAAACGAGATAACACTAACATCGAGGACGCCAGCACACCTTCAACAACGAAATCCCTAGTCACTCTCCTATGAAGAATTAGAACTTCTCAGTCTGGGCCCTAAATTTATCTTGAGCCAACAGCCGAACGAGAAAATCTTATTCGACCTGGAAGCCAACTTTTGTCGAACAGCCTACCAGCTCAAATGTCTATTGGTGATAAAGAAGAAGAACAACAACACACTCTGCAAATTTCCCACGTACCAACTAGACTACCCACTCCACCCACTCCCAACCGACCGAGAACTCAACCACAAACTATCCGAACTGAAACAGTCCATCTCCGACAACTTAAGGAAGGAATCGAAAATAATAACAAACTTAACCGAGGCGCAACATATAACATTGACAAAACTAAAAAACAAAAACCTTATCTACTTACCATCAGATATTGGGAAAGAAATCTGCGTGATTTCTCGTGAAATATATGATAAACTTGCACTAGAACATTTAAGGAATGACAGACTATATTCTGAAGTGACAGATACAACCGCGACCAGGATTGAGGACCGAATTAACACCGCACGGACGGACGTTTGTAGACGGAGACAAATACATAACAAATACAAGAACAACTTCATCACAAAGAACAGTAGACTATCCAGATTATATCACCTCATTAAAGCACACAAGGATAGCAATACGATCCAGATTAGACCCATCGTCTCCGGCGTGGGAGGACCTCTGTATAAAATATCCTGGCTACTTTCTCACACCCTGAAACCAATACTCTTCACCTTTCCTAGATACGCCAAGAAATCCGACGAAGTCATCAAAAGACTGCGTCAACAGCCTCCAGACCAACTTAGACAAAACAGATATGCCTTCAGTCTTGACGCTGTTTCCATGTACACAACGGTGCCAGCATACACGATGGTCAACTTATTGACTGACTGCATAGTAGCGTCCGATATCCACTGCTTCGAACTTAGCGCAGCTGATATACATCAGCTTTTGTCCATCAAATATATATAGACAGGTTTATACATATACATA
>NC_068998.1:31484782-31486638 GCF_001194135.2 Octopus bimaculoides
TAAAAATTATGCAATTAGGGATATCCACAAACCAGGTTTCGGCTTTTGGTCATTCAACCTTGGTTATTCAACATATATATATATGTATGTATATATATATATGAGTGTGGGTGAGTGTAAATACAACTCTAAAAGCATGCGTGCATGCTTTTGGAGTTGTATTAATGTAATCGAGTGTACAAGGATATGGGAGCATTCATGTGTATATTTGATTATATACATATGCACGTGTGTTCCGTATGACTGTTGGTATTTATTATTACCAGCATTGTTGCTATTTATTATTACTTCATTTATCATTATTGTTATTGTTGACGCTATGCTTCTTAGTATTGTTATGATGCGTGCTCTCCATTACAGGTGCTTGTTTTTTCATCATCATCACCATCATCACCATCATCATCATCGCATACTCATAGATGCTTGTATATGCATGCATACGTATGAAAATATATACGTGTGTGATTATGCATGTATGTGCGTATATATATATATTTGTGTGTGTGTGTGTGTGTGTGTGACTAATCATTGCGCACGTCACCAAATTTATGACTTGCTCTTTTTTGTATAAGAACAGCAGTTCACAAAGATTGGGTGTGTATATCTGATAACTTTTAGCAACACAAAGCAATGTGCCTTACCATCCGGTCACCTCATTTCCCAGCGTGGTGTGTTCCTCACATACAATGCCTAGGCGTATATCTCTACGAAAACAGTTGCGACAAGGTTAAATATAAATGTACACAGATTGTAATTGCTTAGCCTTCATTTCTTCAATTAAATTCAGCGACGGTGGTGCTGGTGATTGTCGTTGTTGCTGTTG
Source organism: Octopus bimaculoides (assembly GCF_001194135.2). Lineage (NCBI taxonomy): Eukaryota > Metazoa > Mollusca > Cephalopoda > Octopoda > Octopodidae > Octopus > Octopus bimaculoides. Next base: position 31,485,606 of record NC_068998.1, read on the forward strand.
AAAAGTATGTGAAGAATTGTTGCTGTAAAAGATTTATGGTAGCAAACGCATCACTACACACGTATATATATGAACAGAGACGGACATTGAAAAGTCATTTTATTTCTACTAGTCAGAGAAGATTATTATTCGCGAAAAAGGAAAGAAAATTTTTTAAATTTCCCAAAATATACATTCATAAAGGATTTTTCAAGTGGGGACTTTCACTGAATAATTTTTCTTACTCTTTGAAGAAAGTTTATACTGAAATCATTTTGTGTTTAACTAAAGAAGCATAACTTTGAAGAAATTGAAAAACAAATTGCTTAAACTGAAATCTCTTACGAGTTTAATTTTAAAATACATAAATTTTAAGAAATTGTTACTATTACTACGATATTCTCCCTTAGAATGATTTATTGCGAATATCAGTGCCCAAAAACAATGACTCACTACCGAAAAAGAGAACTGAAGCAATCATCACTGAATTTCCAATCTGATTCAACTAATAATGCTAAACAGAAGAGAATTGCAAACGAAGTTTCGCAGCTCAAGGGAGGTCTTACAAAGTCTTTGACACCTTCATTGGATGATCTAGGACAGGTCGACTGCCAACCAGTGCAGCCAGTTCTAGCGAAGTTTGATCCAAAAATTTATGGAAATCAGAGACGTGACTTCTCGTCAAGCTGGTATACTGGTCGTTTATGGTTAGAGTATTCTCTTTCAAAGAAAGCCTTGTTTTGTTTTGCTTGTCGGCACTTTAATACTTCTGCTTAAGCTGATACTTGTTTTATTAAAAATGGATATTCTAATTGGCATCATGCAAAAGAAAAAAAAACAAAGGTTTAAATAAGCACGCAAACTCTACATCCCATATCCAAGCTATGGTAACATGGAAGGAACTCCAACAGCGTTAATCAACTACAGCATCCGTGTCTTCAATCTTGTAAAACTATCAGTTGAGCAAAAACCGTTATTATATCAGTTCCATTGTTGATATTGTTCATTTTCTTTGTGCAAACGAATTGCCTTTTCGAGGAAACGAAAATGAAGC
>NC_068998.1:31486684-31491581 GCF_001194135.2 Octopus bimaculoides
GAACGCGTGATTTGAGTAATACTGAAAATCTTGCAATTGTTATTAGGTACTTGCAAAACGGCAGGGTTCTGGAAAAGTTAGTTGCGATGCCAACTACTCAACATTATGATGCTGAAACATTGGCCGACGTTATAATTAAGGAATTAACCAACCTTTGCATTGACCCAAAGCGTATGTTGTCACAATGCTATGATGGTGCTTCTGTGATGTCTGGCAAAATAGGTGTCTTAATCATCAGTTGCATCTTGTCGTGGTTAACACAATAAAGCGGATTCCGGAGTTAGCTACGTTCTTCGACACCGTTGATATTCTTCATAATTTTATTAAACGGCCAAGGATAGCTAGTCTCTGCAAAGGATTGAAGTTGCCACGTCTTATGGAGCATTGGTGGTCGGGTCATTTCACTGCCATTGCTTCTGTAATAAAAAATCACTCCAAAATTGTTGGTTTGCTAATCGAATGCACAGATTCGTCAGATTCAAAAACGTGTATAGAGGCAACTGGAATTTTACATCAAGTTCGTTCCACAAGGTTTGTTTTTCTAGTCCTTGTTCTTAGCAAATTTCTGCATATAATTAGACCAGTAGACAAACAGCTTCAGAGTCTCAAATGTGATATATACCATGGCCTTGGGCTTCTTAAGATTGTGAAGAGTGAAATAACTAAACTAAGAAACTCTTTAATATTTGATGAGATTCTAAAACAATGAGTCAATTTAATATTACTGAGGAATGCATGCATCGAAAAGCTTGCGGGTTCAAACATTTTCCAGATTATGTTGTTGAAGCCCTGGTACCATCACAAGATGACTGGATAACCTTTCACCGCAAAATTTATTTCGCGATCATCGACGAAAGCTTGGGAGAGCTAGATAATAGATTTTAAGAGCGAAACGATAGTATATATTCTTCCTTGGCAAGTCTGCTACCAACTAAATTGCTCAATGGTTTTAAAGTATCAAAATCCAAAAAAAAAATGATGACACTGTTTGATATTTTTGGATCTTTACGTATTGTACAGGATGCCTTTCCAAGTGTTTATCTTTTGTATGGTGCAGCATTAACATTTGGATCTAGCACAGCTGCATGTGAATCATTGTTTTCGACGCTAACTCAAATTATGACACCCTTTCGACGAAATATGAAGCACCAGCGAAAATCAAACCTCGTGATACTTGCTTCCCCTAGTAAACACAAATCAAGTATAGACAAGGACGATTTTCTGAAAGTTTTTGCCTTGCGTTGCCGTAGATTGCAGTTGTATTAAATGAATGTAACCTGATTTTATTTCGTGTTCTGAATTTATTTTGAGAGACTCGTGTCGTACAGGTCTTGTACGACATAATAAAATAATACATTAAGTCCGTTTAAGAAATAGTACTAAATGCTTGTCCGCTCACTGGTACTACTCGAACTCCCGAGTCAACACATTGTTCATGAGCTGTAGGGTCACGGCCGACCTACCGTCAACCCATTGGCATTACTCCACCATATTTATCCTGGTGGACTAATCCATCCGTTCTACCTTGGATGTATTCTATTTCAACACAACAGACATAATCAAATTTTATAAACAGTACGGTTTTAGAGTTTTGTTCAGCGGGTGTAATACAAAAGACCCTTAGGAGAAAAGCCCCCTAAGGCAAAAGCCCCTCAAACAAACCCCCCATAATTAAAGTATGAAAGTGTTTTGGTTTTTTTACAGTCGCGGTTTCCGTTTTTGTTTATTTGAAATTATATAAAAATAATACTTAAAGATTTGGCTGTTATCTCTAGCATGTGGAAAAACCTTTTAGGCTTAACTATGTGCTTGTTGAAAATCATTTTTTAACATATTGGAGTCGATACATTCGACTAAAAATTCTTCGAGGTGATGCCCCAGCATGGCCTCAGTTTAATGATTCCAACAAGAAAAATGAAAATAAAAACGAAATATATCAGAAGTTTTGACCAGGCTAGTTGTCAAGAAATGTGAAAAAAAAAAAAATAAAAAGGTTTTTCATTCTCTCCTTTCTGTTGAAGAGCATAGGCTCGAAACGTACAAGACTTTTTCACTTTTCCCGAGCGTCAAACTAATACACTTGCTTGTTGTTCATACACCTGTCTTCGTCTTTCGTCTTTCTATAAATTTCAGCGATATATATATAAATGTATATCAAAATAAGCAAAAAGGATATCCAGAGGTAATGCAGTACGACCGTTTCATGCAACTCCATTTAATTGAACAATGCAATCATTACATCAATTTAAAATGTAGAGCAATCTTCAGCTGCACAAAGACATAGAATTAAATTAAATTAGAATAGATGGACACATTAGTATAATTATACCTAAAATCTCCAAGAAGTTAGGGAGATAGACAAAGAACATGTTGCCTCTACTACAGCATATAAGTTATTAAATTATCAAGAAGTCTCTACCTGTCACTGATTTTATTTGTTTTTATGGGGTCACTTTTAATTTATAGACTAGTTTATCAAATCCTTGTATATCTAAGGCTGAGAGAATAAAGGGCAATATCTGTTAGAGGTAGGGCTGAGAGAGTAGACAGAAATCATAGGTGGTATAGTCATGAAAATCAAGATTTATTAGAAGCAATATCATGAGGTTTGGTAAAGGAAAACTTAAAACAAGATGTTAGCTGACAACTAAGGGGGTCGCCCACTAGCAGACCATTAATAATGAAACAGGGGAAATCTTATCATGTAGTACTATAGTTAAATGTCTTAAACAATGTTGCTATATTGTGTACAGTTTATGGCTATTCTGAGTGTTATTAAGAAGATTATATTAACAAAAGGATAGAAATTTATGAATACTTTTGAGTATATACCAAACTGTTACCACAATAGAAGGAGGAAAAGAAATTATCCAGAAATAATTTAATATTTATACATATTGTACACTTAAATACTAACTCATCAGATGGTATCTGTGAATATTGATTAATTGGTATATACTGGTAATAATAAAGGAATATTGAGGTAAAAGAGCATTCTAATTATATATTAATAAAATTATAATCTAAGCAGTTTTTTTATAAGTAGTGAATATACTAGTATAGTTTTATATAAGCTAAGTATGAATTTATAGAGATACAAAGATTAGCTTAATTTTATGAATAAATAAAGGCTAATTATAAATTAATAAAGAAATGAAATAAAATAATCATGTAGGGTAGAACACCATAGAAAAGGAATAAAATAGCTTAATTACTAGTACTATGGTAAAATATATGTAGCTTATTAACACCAATAGAGAAGATTTATAGAAAAAGTATAATAATTCAAAATATATTAGACTAAACATTATTTATTTACTTATTTAGCTAATATCAATAAAAGACTGATGTCTGGTATCAGCTAAAGGAATATTTAAGTTATGGAACATTCATATTTTACACTAATCTTTATATATATAAACTAAGGGTTATATTATAGGTCATTATTGTTACTCCCTACATGATATTTATAGTTTCTTAGTGGTACTTGTTTAGAAGGGCTATTTATATAAAGGCCCTTATAAAATACTAAGATCAAGAGGGTAGAGCCATTTAAGAAAGGGATAAATCAAGTAATTTCTAAAGATCATTTCAAACAATATTGTCTTATTGTATAAAGTTAAAATTCAGGGTAATCAAGCAGATTATTAAGAATGAGATTTTAACAAAAATGATAAAACTTCTATGAATATTTTGAGTATATACCAAATTTTACCACAATAGAGGGAGGAAAAGAAAATTGTAAAGAAAATAGTTTAATATTTATTTACTTATTACTTACCTAAATATTAACTTATTATATGGTTTCTATAAAGATTGATCAATTGGATTTACCTGGTATTTAATAATGGAGCAACAGAGGTTAAAGAACATGTTAATTGTATACTGATTTAATTAAATTGAACTATTTTAAGTTGTCAAGATACCAGTGTTACCTTATATAAGCTAAGTACGAAATAATAGGGGTTTTAGGATTAGATTGATCTAAGGCTACTATAAAATAATAATAATAACAATAACAATAATAATAAAATGATTAGTTAGGGTAGAGCACCATAGAAAAGGAATAAAGACAGCGTAATCACTAAAACCATAATAAAATATCAATAGCAAATATAGAAAATGTATAATAATTTAAGTAAAACAATATGTCATTATTGTATAAAGTTAAAATTTAGGGTTATCAGGAAGATTTATCATTGAGGTGAGAGACCAAATTTACTATGAATTAGTTAAATTACAATCTAAGCAATCTAATTTTAAGTTGTGAAGATTCCCATATTGTTTAAGTATGAATTTATAGGGGTACAAAAATTTAGGTTTGTCTAAAGGCAATTATAAAGTATTAAAACGGTCAGGTAGGGTAGAAACACCATAGAAAAAGATATAAAATAGCCTAATCACTAAAATCATGATGAAGTATATATACGACTTAATAACTTCAATAGAGAAGATTTATAGAAAGTATGTAATAATTCAAGTATTTAAAATAAATTTTTTTTATTTACTTAATTAGCTTGTATTTATAATGACTGATACCCAATATTAACCAAAAGAAAATTAATGCTACAGGGCATGTTACCTATGCACTGATTATAAACTAAGAGGTACATTATAGGTTTTAAATCACAAGATCAATAAAGTGCTACTTTCTAAAATATTTTTTATAATTGCCTCTAGACAAACCTAAATTTTTGTACCCCTATAAATTCATACTTATATTAAACAATATGAGATCTTCATAACACTTAGCTTATACTAAACAATATGAGTATCTTCACAACACAAAATAATCAAAACTAAAAGACAATCAAAGTCTCTCAAAAAATCCCTCACAAGTACTAAATTACCTTCCACAATTCCTACACCAACAGTCAAGAAATGTGGCCACCCCAAT
>NC_068998.1:31493193-31499534 GCF_001194135.2 Octopus bimaculoides
ATTTTTGAATAGAACTTATTTTCGATAATTTCAATTGATTTTAATCGATTTAAATTTCTTTTCTATTTGAAAATTGGTTATGAAACACGTGTAATCTTTTTATTATATTTATCTTATGATATTTACTTTACTTTATATTATACTCATTTATTGTGCTTTTAATTATTAATTTTTCTATATGTGATAGTGGATTTTCATCGATGAGTTCTTGAAAATTGGTTATTTTCCCTAAAACTATATATTTTATATATACTTTATCTATAAGGCTCAATTTAATTTTAATTTTTTATAAATTGATTTTAATTGAGTTTTTTACCTGTAATTTTGGATTTTCTCCCTAATATTATTATATATATATATACACATAGTATATGTAAATATGTATATATGTGTGTGTATTTAATGAGACGATTTATAAATTAATATATATACATATATATATGTATATACACTCACACACACACACGCACAAACACACACGTACATTAGCAAGCAGGCATGGCTCCGTGGTAAGACGCTTGCTTCGCAACCACATCGTTTCGGATTCAATCCTACTACATGGCACTTTGGGCAAGTGTCTTCTACTATAGCTCCAGAATTTGGTAGACGGAGACTGAAGGAAGCCCATCGTGTATATATACGTGTCTGCAGGTGTTTGTGTGGCTTTGTATTTGTGCTTGTCCCCATTACCGCTGGACAACCGTTGTTGTTTTGTATATGTCCCATGACACAGCAAAAGACACCGATGAAGTAAGTAGTTGGTTTAAAACATCGGTGAAATTACAGTATTTCTGACACTTCAAGTTAGCTAAATCGTTTGATTTTTCGGTGACTACTCTCGACAGCAAATGCGTTTCTCCTCCAACAAATTCGAGGCCTCCAAAAAAGTACCACTCAATATGAAGCAGACCACCAAAGCCGACAAGCCACAATTCCTGTAGAGAACAACTAGAAGATGACCACAAATTATAGCTGGGAGGTGTTGAATCTCCACCGCAATACATTCAAGCACACACGCTTTTCCAGGATCTTTCAGATTCCAAATTACAACCAACATTTTCATCAAGCTTTTTCAATTAGGGGTGAAGCAGAATTGTAACAACTGATAACCGAACTGGTATATTGTTTCTATATTAGTGTTACGCTCCCTGCATAGAACAGTGTCTTTGTTACAGTCTCCAGATCATCAAAGTGTTGGATTCTCTACTATGCACCGCGTTTGTCAAATAGAACGAACTTGACGTTAATGTACAAGCAATATGCCGGATCGATTATAAAATGTATCACTTCTGCTTGAGCCCAAGTTCTCTACAACATACAGATATAAACAAAAGGACACGTGACAGCACAAACTGCATCATCTTGATGGAGTAGTAGTAATAGTAGTAGTAGTAACATTTAAGCACATGGCTAATAATAGATGAATTTGTCATCGTTAATGTGATTTCATAACAGTGTATAGTGATGGAAAATGTTAAGTGTATTCTATATTTTTCTAAGTTCAAGAAGATTATATATTTCCTCATGTGTATTATGAATGCATTAATATTTTGAGACTGTGATTTTTATTGCAACTTTCTCCATTTCCATATCCGTATCTAACAATACAGAGACGATACTGTCACTCAAGCAAGCATCCTAGAGCGCATTTAAAGAAAGAACATACCAGTGGTTCACAAATATGCTATCTCCTCCTTTTGTCTCTTCTACCCTTACTACAGTGGCCACTGCTCTTCAAACGTAACTTGTCTCATGCCACCACAGAAGTTGTGAATTTATTCCTTCTCAGAATAACGTCTCTGATATTCCCTCTTTATGTTTCTTTTTCTAATGATTTGTAGACACGTGGTATTTCGTTAAGCAACAATAATATACAATTAAGTATAATAAACATTTTTATAAGTCAACACTGCATTCTATTGTGTTAGGAGTGCGCTTCTACATTACTTGTTAAGGTTATTTCTACAGATATTCTATAGAAACTATTGCCAGCACTAAATTTTGCTACTACGTTTCGTATACGTGACGTCAGATCTAAACAAACAATGAGGTCGAAAATGGAAAATGGGTAATGGGCGTATATGCCATATTTTGTTGGGGTTTTGTTCCTTCATCAGCACCCATCTAACTCATTAATCCTCCACGAACACATTGCTTAAATAACCACTATATATAGCAGTGTATAGTTATTGGATATACCTATTCTACATATTAAACGCATTCCTGGAAGCTGGTGCATAAATACTAATGACTTGTAGGGACGTGGTATTTCGTTAGCAACCATGATATATGGCATATACGCTTATTACCCATTTTTCATTTTATAAAAACGTTTAATATACTTCATAGTATATTATAGTTGCATAACGAAATACCACGTACCTACAAATCATTAGTATTTACATACCAGCTTCCAGAAATTTGTTTAATATGTAAAATTAGTATATCCAATAACGTTACACCGCTATATATATATAATGGCTATTTAAGCAATGTGTTCGAGGATCGTTAATGGGTTACATTGGTGCTGATGAACGAGTAAATCCCCACGAAATATCGCATATACGTCTATTACCCATTTTTCGTTTTCGATCTCATTGTTTGTTTATATCTAACGTCACGTAGCAAAAATTAGTGCTGGCTATAATTTCTATACAATATCTGTAGAGATAACCTTAAAAAATGATGTTTCTTTTTCTGTAGCTCTCAACTAAAGAAATATTAGCGACATTGATTTCATCGGTCTCGTAAGGCCAGTGAAAGTTATGACAATCCGTTTCCCAAATCCCACTTTCTTCCCACAAATATATATCAAAATGCAGTTGCTGGCTGATTAATAGGTATAGTGAGTCAACCGAATTGTTAAAACTTGCAAAGTTAGGAGTTGTTAAATATGCAGTGAACATCATTTCATGATAACCAGTGTTGCCTGCACAATGGCAGGCTTGCCCTTTAATACTAGCTGCTTTGCCAATTATTTAGCATTAAGGCACTGGAATTTGGGAAAATATTGGGAAGAAGAGGTAATTACAATAATAAATTAAGGAAACGATAAGTTTATACCTTTGTGCAAAGTCACACATCTGCTGATAAAACACTAACATAGCTGGTTTCATGAAAGAAGCAGGAGGCGTTTTGCTTATTTTTACAAGGGATGATGGTTTTAATAATAAATTCGTACGTTCTGGGTGAGAAAAGAATATATGATTTCAAATTTGATGAGAATGATTATTCCTCTATTAGTTCATATATAAATGGTTATAGATTGCTGAAAGTGAATTGCGGATTACATGCTTTAAAAAATTCACTTAAATCCTTTAACATTCTGAATTCAAATCCCTTTCGAGTGAATAAAATGAATACCAGTCCAACATTGGGTTGATTTAATTTACAGTACAAATTATTCTAAAATTTCCGTCTTTCTGTCTCTGACCGAAATTGGTGTTAAAAATGATAGGAAGGCGGGATCTCAGAAATAGCATAAAAGAAATTTAATGCTTTATATCTTTGGGACTTCATATGTTATGAGTTTGTATCCAAACCAGACTAAATTTTTTTATTTCGTCTGAGATTCTAGTTTCCATTAGAATGAGCAAATGTGTCATTGCACCAGTATTCAAAATAAATACCAGTATAACAATTCCCAAAATTGATATTATGAACTATATGAATTTATACAGAATGTTTTAGTAGTTGATGAGCGGCAGCATAATCCCGTGATTTCAAGTTTCAATTATTGTAACCGTTTGAGTTTAAAATTTTATATTGATACATTGACTGCAGTAAACAATTATCTATTAGGTCAGTTTCTGCAAATTTTATGAACCATTGTATTAAAGCAGCAGAAGAAGTGAAGACAGATATAAGAATTTTTGTTTATATTGTATGTAATCTTAACAGAAACGTTTTACAGAAGTGTCAGTTTTGATAATTTGATTTCATCGGTAGATGAAATGAGACAACATAATTCTAAATTAGTTGCTATAAAAAGCAGAAATAAATTTCGAGATCAAGATTAACATTTTCGATAATAAATAGGATAGAATAATCCTTCAAATTCTCCTGGGATGTGGACTTAAAGCAAGAATTTACTGCAGTTTAGACAAACTGGGAGCAAATGATAGAGGTGAGGAGATATTTTTGACTAATGATGAAACAAAATATTTGCAGATGATTTAAAACTTCAAAATGCAAAAAAAAAAAAAAAAAAAATTTGCTTAATTCTTTGATATATTGTCACCGAAAATGCGAGAAATCGAATATACTGAATGCAGACACAGTCGATAAATTTATTGAGAAGTATAAAGTCATTCTTTACCACCAAGGCAAAAAAAAAAAAAATGTGAGAATATACTCTTTTCTTCAAAAATGATAAATCTTCACGGGAATTTAATTATTTCTATTTCCCATGGTACAGGAAGCCTTTATTCTTCCTCAACAGTAATCGTTAAACATAACGATTCCTATTAAACACAGTTTGCTTAGTAACTGTGTTCATTTGTTACACACTTCAATCAATTTCCTTTTCAATCAGAAAGGTTTCATTTCTGAAGCGCAAATTATTTGAATATGGAATACACAAAAAATGTGTGCGCGCGCGCGCGCGCGCGCGTGTGTGTGTGTGTGTGTGTTGCGTGTGTAATTTTTGTATTTGTTTCCAAGATTCTTGTTGTAATATCGTGTGCTAAAATATTTGTTACGTCCTTGGGATTATTTGTTACAGAGTCTTTCCGTCGCCTTTTGCAATCTATACTATAATGGGGGAAAGCTGCTTATTTAATAGGTGTGTAACAATTACTAAAAGTACTAAAAGAAAGCGATTATTAAAGGGTTGACCGTCTGCAGCACTAAACCAATATATACACAAAGGCGGCGGGCTGGCAGAAACGCTAGCACTCCGGGTGAAATGCTTAGCTATCTGTCTTTACGTTCTGAGTTCAAATTCCGCCGAGGTTGACTTTGCCTTTCATCCTTTCGGGGTCGATAGATTAAGTACCAGTTGCGTCCTGAGAGCGATCTAATCGACTGGCCTCCTCCCCCAAAATTTCGGGCCTTGTGCGTAGAGTAGAAAAGAATATATACACAAACAGGCTGCACAAGCTTCTTCAACAGTGACACACTCGCGCACACAGATACACATATAAACAAATGAAAGACAATGTGCGTGCGTGTGTGTGTGTGTGTGTGTGTGTGTGTGTGTGTGTTTGCTGTTTTCGTGCTGCATTACTTTTGCGAAGTTTTGTCAGTGAATGGGTCGCGGTTTCAAAGCATTGAAAATATTTTGGCACAAATGAAATTTTAATGTTGAAGGGAAACTGGTACTACTTAAATACAGAGGTACTACTTAAATACAGGTGTTACGTACAAAACATTTTAATGTATGCTATGTGGATGTGTAATGACACCTTAACCCTAACCCTAACTAACCCTAAAAACTAACCCTAAAACTAACCCTTCCGTTCATGTCGTTACGTAGATGCATGAGGGCCTCTATATTTAAGTAATGCCCTGAAACTAACGGTTTCTGTGTGTTCTTGAATGGCTAACAAACATCTACTCTGCAATTGGTTTTTGTCTCAGCACACGACCTCAGATCAAGTTACTTTTAAAATCACTGTGGATAAATGCCAGCAATGACCTTCTCAGGCTCTCCATTATTTTAATTTCTAAACATAAACAATCGGGGACAAGGAGTGGGGTTGCGAAAAATTCATAATTTCTCAAATTTTCTTTTTTATAGCATATAAATGTATTTATGGGGAAAAATATTGAAAAACATCAATACATGCGAGAATGATAAAGAAACGAGGAAGGTTGTCATTGGATTTGCTAGAAAGAACAGCCAAATTGCCCTTAAATTACTCACTTTTCCCTCTGAAAATATTAACAATTTAAGAAAAAAAAAATTACTGAAAATGCTCTTCGCATGGTTTTGAAGTGCAAAAAAAAAAATTGACCAAAGATCACACGCGCACGCGCGCGCGCACGTACACACACACACATATATGCAAGCGTTCTCAGACACACTCATTCACATCCCACCACGCTGATACAAACAGACATACCTGCGCATCATATCAATAGATGAACACATACACAAGTACTTTCACTAACATATCTACATATATCTTTTTACCTACAGATACGCATGTCCACGTACACACACTCATACGTCATACATATATATATGTGTGAATACAATACATTTCCTAATATATATGCATATATAAGTGCATGTGTATATATGTATGTATATGTAGTACTTGTATGTATGGATACGTACCAAATCCATTTTCCGTTTTCCTCATCAGTTATATATATATATATATATATATATATAT
>NC_068998.1:31499544-31500178 GCF_001194135.2 Octopus bimaculoides
ATATATATATATATATATATATATATATATATATAAAATAATTTCAGAATGGAATTTATGATTATTTAATACATCACTACGCGCGTTTCCACAAGTCATATGACTTTAACGTCAGAGTCCATATACTTCGGATGAGTACAGTATAGTCCGTATTATTCTGGGCCATCCGGTTGATCATCATCATTGATTCATTTCAGCAGGTGATACTGCATTAGTGGATGTATCACAGAGGGGTGTTTATCCCTTCTTGCCAGTATGAAGACCAATCTAGCTATGTGGGTATTTCGTCGGTATAACCATGGTGCAGCCCCGAAAAACTGACTCACTGGTCAGTATCATTAGACGGTAGCCGGCATAATGAAATAGGAGCTTTATTTGCATCCCCGTAACGTTACCATAAACGAATTTAATATATATATTCTTTTCTTTTATTCTTTTACTTGTTTCAGTCATTTGACTACAGCCATGCTGGAGCACTCCCTTAAAGGTTTTTAGTAGAATAAATCGACCCAGGCCTTATTCTTTTTAAAGCCTAGTACTTATTCTATCGGTCTTTTGCCGAACTACTAAGTTAAGGGGATGTAAAAACATTAACACCGATTGTCAAGCGGTGATGGCGTACAAAAATAGGCAC
>NC_068998.1:31501212-31502733 GCF_001194135.2 Octopus bimaculoides
ATATATATATATATATATATATATATACATACATCGTTCTTGTATCTGGTTTGTCAAATTCTTTATGTGAATTCGTGTGTTGAAGCAAATTATGTTGTGTCTGGGGAGAGTCAAGTTGTCTTAATGTCTTTATTATTTATATTTTTTCTTCCAAAATTTTCGTTGTTTCTGCAAACTTGCCAATGGATGTTGACTCTGTCCATTATTGGAGCTGCGTTCTCTTTTGTCTGTTTGTGTACATGTGTGCATGTGTGCGCGTCAGCGTACATGTGTGCTTGTGTATGCACATATGTATGTATGTATGTATGTATGTATGTATGTAGGAAAATAATAAGGGTGGCTTATTCGCAAGTTTACAGCTGAAAGGCAGAAATATATCCGTCAATAAAGTGACTTAGGGCACTAGTCAGCACCAGTATTGCTAGAAACAGGAGTTGAAACAACTCATAACCACAAGAAAGCACTTCTCTTAATGGCTGACAAGGGAGGCATGCTCCCCACAGCATCAGTATTTAAGATAAGTGCTTTCTTGTGGTTATGAGTTGTTTTAACTCCGATTTCTTGCAATACTGGTGCTGACTAGGGCCTTATCTTTTATCCTTATCTTTTATTTGTTTCAGTCATTAGACTGTGGCCATGCTGTAAAGCTGCGAATAAGCCACTCTTATTACTTATGATTTTCACTTTTACCATGTATGAAATCAGTGTGTGATTTCTACGGTAGTCTTATAAACTGACAAGGCGAGTTGAGTTTAACCCTAGGCGCCGATGAGAGTCACTGACGAGCGTTAAGAAAAATGCAAAATCACTGCTGATCTGGCTATGCCCGGATGTTGTAGGGAGTTTGCCTCCCTTGTCTGTTATGAAAATAAGTGCTTTCTTGTGGCTATGAGTTGTTTTAACTCCTATTTTTAGCAATACTAGTGCTGACTAGTGCCTTAAATCACTTTAGTGACGAATGTATGTATGCTATCAATCAATTTCATTTCTGTATTTCTTGTCAATAGAGAAAGAGCCGGACTCTAACATAGATTCAAAGCTCCTTCATTGGAACTTTTATCAACATCATCTAGGTATTTGTGCATATGTGTGTACGTACAGTATTTGGTGTTAGTCTATGCGCAGATTTGTATGTTTGTTTTATGGATGCGTTTTTATGTATATATTTTCATGTCTAGATGCATACATATGTATTTATGTGCTATGTATGTATATATGTATGTATAAATATAAAAGAACGATATCATTCCTAAAAATAATAACTTTAGTGACCACAAGCATATAACTAAGTTGCTGTAAATTTCTATAGCTAGCCCATTTATCGGTATGAATTACACTACCGGGTTTCACATTTTCGAGTCTCACAGTTTCCAGTGTTGCTGTGCTTCTGTCGGGTACGCGTTGTAAAAATCCTTTCTTCACATACCACATAGCCAAATCTGCGCCTATACATACATACATACATATGTGTATATATATATATATATATATATATATATATATATATATATATATATATAT
>NC_068998.1:31505083-31505696 GCF_001194135.2 Octopus bimaculoides
TAATTAAAAAAGTTCAATCAGGGACTTATTCAATTTAATATCATGTTTATTATAGAGATTATGCAACAAATTATACTTTACACTTCTATATTTAACTGTGCGTGTATATTCCTTATTTTTGCTTCTGGTGTCTTCTGCCTTTCTATGAGAAACGATTACCTGGGAATTTACTTAAAGTGAAAAAAAATCGTATGCAACAGAGAAGTCGTCTTAATAACATATTTCTGTGCACCAGACCTTTAGCTGTTATTTTGAGCATAATAAGTTTTCTGGTGAGGGCTTCATTTGCCTTCACTGTCTACTTGTTGCTTCAGTAGAAATCTACGGGTGCACAAACGCACAAAACGGAGAAAATGAAACAAATATGGACGACTTATTTACAAACACCCGCGAGTGGGGAACAGTTCTCAAAAATAGTTCCCAATTGTTTTTCCCTAAAATTCCTATGTCCTCACAATCTACCTAGTCCGAGTTATATTTGTAGAGGATTTCAATAAAAAATATCCATTTTCTTCAAAAGTAAGACGAATTGAAGTGGACTCCGGTGAATTTTCCGAAATTCCCCACCCCAACTCCTCCTAAAACACTTCCCCCCACAAATTTTGTATATTCG
>NC_068998.1:31505706-31518085 GCF_001194135.2 Octopus bimaculoides
AGAAATCTGTAGTTATGCCTTTGAATCAAACACGAAAAGATTTCAGTTCAAGCAAATTTTTTCAACAATTTCTTCAAAAAGGTTTCAGTATAAACTTTTGGAAAATATGCTCAAAAAGAAACAAAAAATATTCCGTGAATCTTCTCAGCTGCAAAAGCCTCTGTATCAATGATGGAAGGTTTTTCTTACCTTTTTGCTGAATTCACAAACTGACTGGTGGGAATAAAATGACCTGTTAATTTTCATCTCTGTTTATATGTATATACGTGTGTGTGTGTATGTGTGCGTTACCAGTACCATAAATCTCTCTCCCCCCTCTCTCTATCTATATATCTATCTGTCTCCCTCTCTCTCCTCTCTCTTTCTCTCTTTCTCTTTCTCTCTTTCTCTTTCTCTCTTTCTCTCTCTCTCTCTTTCTTTCTTTCTGCCTCTTTCTCTTTCACTGACTTTCACTCCATTTCAACCCATTTCATACCATTCAATTCTTTCATCCCTCACCCCAACGCCATTCATCACTTTATAAACACTCTGCAGCACTACATTTTTCTTGTTTTCAGTACTGAGTAGTTCTATACTACATGCACGCGCGCACGCACAAACCTACACACACACACACACACATACGCGAACACACACGCACACACAAACGCCACACACAGACAAACACACACATACGCGTCACACATACATAAACACACATATATGCGTTTGTAATTACCTACATGTTTTGACATACCCTCTTGAAAACGATCTGTTGTCTCTAAACTGTCCAAAATTTGATAAAATTGTCCACAGAAGGGATGTAAAGAATTTCTTTTTTAATAACTCATTCTCGAATTGTTCCCTTTCTCTATTGGTATACTAAATATTGTGTACAAAAGGTATAAAAATTCGGCATAACCCTACGCATGCCTCACCAAAATATTACCATGGCCTAACAAAATATTACCACGGCGCGGTAGGCAGCCAGTGCTGCCAGGTATGCGAATAAAAATCCAAGTGTTCAAGAATAGAGTAGATAAAATCTGAGCTACATGTTTCATAGCGAGCGGAACCTCGGAAGTGGTAAATATCCAAGCGAAGTGTATACCGCAGGTTACTATTCGGCCATGGATATCTTGATTAAAAGAAGTTTACATTGTCGTTAAGAGTCCCATGTTGATACATGGGGGATTCGATCAGAATGTGTAGAGAACATCGTTTGAGTGGAGAATATACTTGTGAGAAGTTATGACTATAAGAAAAGAAAAAAAGAATAAAGAATTAAAAAGGGAGTGGGAGAGTTACAAGTAAAGAAATTAAGCAGGTTCATTTCACAGATGGTTTTCAATCGGGCCCTTTTGAGAGAGAGAGAGAGAGAGAGAGAAATAGTGAGTGGTATTTGAATAAGATAGTGTGGAGGGAAGCAAGGAGGGAGCATCTGTGGTCGTAGGCGTATGTACTTGTAAGTTTACAAAGATGGTGGGGATGGGTGGGGATGAAGGTGAATTAAGAGAATATTTTTTAGGGTATAAAGGGTAAGGAAAGATATAAATGGATATAAAAATTTTAAAAAATAAGCAGTTATAGGGAAAATTATTGGTGGCCAAAGATTTGGTAGTTGTGAGGGTAAATAAAGGGAAATGTCTATGAGAGCAGGGGGAAGTTAGGGAATAACGCGAAGGGTTATTATTTGTATTTTCAGAATAAGTTACGTAGTCTGTGTCTGCCTGTAAAAATTATGCTATCACGTTCATTAGGACAATAATAGATAAGACATGCAAAAATCGCACTTGTTATTATAGCCGGTATATGGTTTAGCACGCCTGGCTATGGACCGCTTTAAAGTGTAAGGAACTGATTCGTTCTTGAGTTTATGGATAAGCTGAGATAAAGACGTACTATTGGATTTTGTTTGGAACTTGAAGTTAGAGTAGTGTTTGTCCATTCTAGATTTGAGGATGGTGCTGCACAAGCTGATATACTGTGCATTTGTAAACGATGTTTTTAGTAAGACAACAATTATCTAAAGGTCAGAATGTTGGGCGTCTGCAGCTGCATAAGTTCATAGGGGGCCTTGTAGATGAATATGTGTGGTGATTGTTATTTTGTGACAGTGCAGTGTTAGGTTCATTATCAGTGGTGGTGTTAAAATTGGCATTTATTAGGGTGTTGAGAGAAACGTTGTGGTGTTGTATATTATGGTTGTTATCTCCACCGATAAATTTATTGTTATATTATTATTTAGTCTTAGTTTTACGACTTGTCGGAAGTTTGTCATTTCCCGTTTGTATCTGAGATCCATGTTGTTTCGTCTTCCGACCGGCCGGTCGTGTCTTTTTGTGTCCGTCTATTTCTCGGAAAACTGTTGTTATTCCTAGATGTTTTATGGTTATTTCATGTTACTGTGAACGTGACTTTGTATCAGTGTGACCAATCTTTTGCTGCTTCTGTAATGATGAGCCGACAAAGTTTCCGTAAATTAATTTAGATATATTTAGTTGCTTTCTTATGTTAACCTGCGATATATGCTTATAATATTGTGTAGATAATAGTATATCCGTAGGTGAAAGTTCTTCAATTTATTCAATGTGATGTTTTGTTGTTAATTGCCTATGTGCAATTTATAATGTTTAAGCATTAAATTTCAGTATATTAAAAAGTTTTCCTCATTTTGTACTTTTCGCCCGTGTGTATCAGTCATAATAAACAAGCTAAATGTATATATTTTGTAGTAAAACTTTTATTACAAGAAAGTTCTATATCAGAAAGCCAAATATCAGTAAAATGTCTCAGAATACCTCATAAAATGTCAATATCAGTAAAATGTATCAGAATACACCAGCAAAATGGTGGTGAGTATATTTATGAAATATATCAGAATACATTGTGTTTTGCAGTATGTGAATATCGGAAAAGGGGGTCATATTTAGAAATGTCAGAATATTTTATTATTATCAGAAAACAAATAGCAAAAAACCCTGTTCAAATAATTTTGTATTTAAGTTTATCGTATTTTCTATTTTCTTATTTTTTGTAGTCTACCGTACACTTGTCGTACACTTGTATGTACACGTGGTACACGTACACACCGTTATGTATTAGTCGAAAATAAATGGCTCCAAAGTTTAAATCATTGTTGTTCTTTATTGTCACAGTGGTGATTGTGACTCCGCTCACCTAGATTTCTACACGAAACAGCAACAATGATAATTTTCTTGTTCGATGATATCGTCTATATCGTTCTTTATTTCTGTGTGAGGTATAGTTAGGTCTTCAGATAAGTTTTAAGGATCAGAAGCTAGAAATAAAATTATAGTTGGAGGTTTGAGAGTTAGTGTTGGTAAGGGTGTTTATTGGTGTTCTGGATTTATATGTTTGGAGCTGGGAGTTAGGGTAAGTTATGTTAATAGGGTAGATGTTAGCTAGTTGTGGGTTTCTGAGTTTCTTGTTGTTAAGATGTCAGATTACTCAGGCAGTGTTGGTGGTGGTGGTGGAGTAAGACAGTTTTACAGATTGGGGGTTAAACATTTTTCTAAGGGGGCTGGATTTAGGGAAATTTTTTTCGAGTAAGGCGAAGAAGAGTTTAGGTACTCGGGTCAGAACATTAAGGACAAAGTGGAGTGGAATCAGATGACGCCTCGGGTTCTTGTTCGTTTATTCCAGTTAGGGGTGGTGGTTATCGGAGTGAAGATAGGGCTTTGGAGGCGCGCGCTGGTGTCGATTTCGGTAGGTTGCGACGTATTTAGGATAATCTGTTAGGAGGATTATCTATTAGGCCATCTACTACTTTGAAATTTGAACGGATAGTGGGGATGGTGGAATATGGAGGACGTTTCGTGCTCTATTCGGGTGGGCGCAGAACTGCTTTTGGTTCTAGGTTTAGGGGAGGGAGAATATTCCACATGGAGATATATTCGATTAAATTTTTATAACCAGCGCGTTTTAGGGCACAGTTATAGTATTCTGCGTATTGGTCAAATATATCCTTTTTGGCGAATAGTAAGGAAATCCGGTAGGAAGCGCTCTCTACGATAAATTTTAGGATGGAAGGGGAGTGGTTGAAGGAAAAGTTGACGTAGATGAGGTTCTCACCAGGTTTGTGGTATGGGTAGAAGGTTTAGCTTTGTAAATCTAGGGTAACGTCTAAGAAATTAGTGGTTTTGAAATTGTTACAGAAGGAGATGATAAGGCTGATGTTTTAAAAGAAAACTTCTTAATATTTTTCTAATCTGTTCGATTTCGTGGTTGTTAGAACTTTAGATTGTAAACAGAGCGTCGTCTCTGTATAGATCACCGGAAATGCTAGAGAATTGTTCCAGGAAGCCGTTAAATAGGTAACAGTCAACAAGGTCTGTAACTTGGGCGGAGTCACTGGCCCCCATAAGGATGTCAAAAAAGTTGGGTGTATCCTTGCGGGCCCAGGATTTCCCATCGAATTAGTGGCGTGCGGTGATTTCTGAGGTTGGTCAAGCAATAAATAAGAGGGGCAGCTGAAAAGTTTATAGGTCAAAATACTCTCATGGAATGTAACCAAATAAGATTTATTTTTCAGCGTAGTCTGTACTTGCGTTCCCCATACCTGTTCCATCGGTGTTGCAGTACTTGAATCCCATTGGTGAAGAAGCTTTCAGCGTGTTGGTCAAAAAAGTCATCAACAGTAGATATATCATCATCATTGCAATACTGGTTCCCAGCTAAATGTTTTTCATGTTGGTGAACAGATGATAGTCAGATGGGGTCAAATCAGGAGAATTGGGAGGATGATCAACCAATCCAAAGCCACAGCAGCCATTGAAACCAAGAACATGTGTGGAGCTACAGCAGCCATTGAAACCAAGGACTTGTGTGCTGGAGCATTGTCCTGATGAAAGAAGACCCCTTTCGTCAGTTTTTCTAGCCGTTTGGTAACTGTCTCAGCAAGCTGGCATAATACTCTCCATTGATGATGTGGCCCTTTTGATGATAGTCAATAAACACAAAAATTTTTGCATACCAAATAAGTGAGACTATCAACTTCCCTGCAAATAAAACGATCTTGATTTTCTTTCGAGCAGGTGTGGAAGGGTATTTCCTCTGCATGGATTGTCTCTTTGCCTTTGGCCTAAAGTGATGGACCTCACATTCATCATGGGTGAGGAAATGTTCAAGGAGACCTGCTGGATCTGCCTTAAACAATGTCAAATTTTCCCGTCATGTGATCAGCCTGGTGCACTTTTGATCAGGTGTCTGAAGACGTGGTACCCATTGAGCACAAACCTACATGTTGCCAAGTCCATTGTGCAGATTATTCTCACCTCTCTCATAGGATATGCTAATAACATTGGCTATAGTCAGTCGCTTGTTATCCATCAACATGTGGCGATCACGATCAATATTTTCCCCGCTGGTGGCATTTGTAGGACGTCTAGGCAGTAAGTCATTTTCAAGATTTTCCCTTCCCCTCCTAAATTCAGCTGCCCACTTTTGCACTGTTGATAAACCTGGAGCGTCATCCCATAATGTAGCAGTCCTGTTAGCATGAACGTCCTTGGGGGCTAAAGTGTCAGTCAGATCATTGACGTAAATACAATGCATTAAATTATTCTCATTTTGCTTTTAAAATCTTCCATTGAATACATAATATTTAATTCACTATGTAATCGTATTATGTCAAAAAAAAAAAAAAAAAAAGGAACTGCCATAAGTGGTCTTTAACGAATTTAAAGCATCCACTGGAGAGTTTTTGCGATATTCCTCACTTTTGCTGAAATTGAAGAGTTCTATGAATTTAAGTTCTTCTAAGAATGAGTATCGCATTTTTAATTGGTCAACCGTAGTGTTAATAATTTTGTTATAGAGCTTTCTATAATGTTGTCAGGGATCAATAGATTTATTCCTGAATTTCTTAATTTCGATTGCTGCATCGATTCTATATTTTCTGCCTAACATTTCATAAATTATTGAAAAATCAGCGAGTTTATTTTTAAGCAGTTTCAATTTTTATCTATTTTTTGTTCTAATACACTATGTCATGACTTTTAGCCTGAAAGATGTTAAATAAGACATCAGTGAAAGAAAATATGTCACTAAACACTTCTAATAAAAAATAATAAATCAGGAGATTAAAAAGAATAAAAGATTCCAATAGCAGAATTTATTGCGGTGTCATCTCATGCTTCGCTATATTCAATAATGTCTTCAAAAAGGCTCATTATGAAATTACAATTTTCTTTTATAACAAGAACAAGACGTGAGGAGTAGTTCCTGTCATTTTGAGAAATCTTTTTTAAACTATGTTATTTAATGCATTAGCCCTTTTTGGTGATTTTGTAATAAATGTACCCAGTCCATTTACTGGATAAGAATATTTTGCTTTCATATATTGAAGAGCTTGCGAAAGAACTAAATTTAGGACATGAGCAGAACAATGAACAAAGATCGCACATTCATATTTCTCTTTCACTTTTTACAGCAGCACATTTAATTGTCCTGCCATTGTAACGACACCCAATAAAAGTTTTCTGCAATTAATTTGTTTCCAGACTTCCACGTTTCAATGCATTTAAAAAACATTTTCAGATAAAGCGTTTTCTGAACGATCTGCACTAACATCATTAAAACCGACAAATCGTTCTTTAATAACACGATCTTTTATTACATAATGTAAAACAGTTAGCAGTTGTGAATATTTCGATACACTGGACGTTTCATCTACAAAAATAACTACGAATTTAGCCTGCTTCAGTTAATTTTCTATTTCATCCAACATAACTTTTTGAACTGCATCAATCAAGTCATTTTGAATTCTTTTTGAGAGACCTGAGAAAACAGAAACTGTATCAAGATGACTTACCAATATTTCGTCATATTTACCGTTTAAATATAAGAGTGCTTTACAATTTCCGTGATTATTGGACTTTTTAGATTCAAAATGACCCCGAATTGATAAGTTCTAGCGACCGAGGAAAATAACTGCATCACTCGCCGCAGAATGGATCTATTTCGTTTAACCTCATTATGTTGTTGTATGCTTTGTTTTTTATACGCATCCAATCGCAAGTCTATCCGAATATTTCCAAATGTTTTAAGATCTATCAAAGATTTTATGTCTTTGAGAACGTTCATATTTTAGCATGGCCATGTGTAGATTATGTAAATCATCGTAACCTTTATCATTCCAAACAGTTTTTTTCTAAACTAAATAACAGGCATGGCCAGCAGAATAGCTTATTTAGTTTAAGACTTTCAGTCAACCATTTTTACCTTTCATATAAATTAGGTAATTTCGACGTTGGTTTTCCATCATATACAGTTGTTGCCTTTCAAAGACTGTTTTCTAAAAAAAACTATCTTTCAAAAGTTCTATATTACATTTCAGTCAATTGGACTAATATATCGAAAGTTCAAAAGGTTTTATAAAAGAAACGTGTGTGTGTCTTTGTGCGCGCGCGCGCGAATTAGTGTCAGTTTGAATAAAACGAAAGATAAACTTAATAAATCAACGAAGCAATGAAAAAGCCTCGTCAAAAGGGAGAAATTCCAACTTGCATGTGACAGATAATCTAAAAAGTTCGCAACTGTAATAATGAACAATAAAGAGAAAATAAATAATTTTGTTCTGTTGACAAAAATTAGGTCTGAATGACAGAACCGATCTGATTGACAAAAAATTTTGAAAGGGTTTTTATTAGTGCCTTTTGACTGAAGTCCAACGGTCAAATCCATTCAACCATGTGGTCAATCTTTAGCGACACCAATTACAGACAGATATAGAGAGGAGACCAAAAGAGAGGAGAACCTACATGCATTTTTTAACATTGCATGACTTCGAAGCTATTTTTAACGGGATGGGAAATGCGGTCAAGTAGAGCTGTCTTCAATAACCCAAGTAATGCTATATTTTATATTGCATCTGACTATCTTCTTCGAAACAAAGAACTAGTTAGTTTCATTTTCAATGATTTTGACATATTTTCAACGTAGTTACAAATAAACTACCTTCTAAATTTATTTTTGATTTATATATAAAATAAATGACCATGCAATGCATGACTTGCATAGCTGGAGCGTACGCCACTGATATAAAATGGAACAAGAACGTAACTGGCGACAACAAAATATTCGGACAGTTAGACGATACAAAAAAGGACAGGAAAAAACAAGGACGGGTCATTCGATATATATATATATATATATATATATATATATGTGTGTGTGTACTTATATAAATAATTCTATCTTCTTGTACATTTAACAATAGAATAAATAAAAGGGTGAACAAAGAGAAGTTGAGGTTTCAATTCATCATAATCCGTTTATTTTTAAGAAATTATATCGGACAAAAGAAGTAAAGTTCTTTTCATTAAATGATGTAGTTGTTGACTAGTTCTGTAGTTCTGTAGTTATTGATAGATGTTTAGAGTAAATTTCATTTATTTGGTTAACTTGTGAGAATGTGAACATATAAGAAAGAGAGAGAGAGGGAGAGAGAGGGGGGGAGAGAAAGAAAGAAAGAGAGACAGACATACACACACACTGAGAGAATGAGAGAAAGAGAGTGAAGAGAGAAAGAGAGTGAAGAGAGAGAGAGAGTGAGAGATATAGAGTCACGTGTATGTCAACCACCATAGTAGTGAGATTAAATTTGATAGCAGCTCAGATAGTTCGTGACATAGATTCTCATTGTTGACAAGTCTAGCTGTTAAACCAACAACTGATAGCCGAATAACAACAGATGCGACAGCTTGGCTGCGTTGTATTCTCTTGTCTGCGTTGTTCTGCATCTCTTGTACTTTGATGAATGATTTTATATTAGGGTTGGATGATTCGTAATCAAACAAATTGATTGACTAGTTTAATTCCAATATCATCAATTGATATGGTGTGCGTTTGAGAAAGCTAAATAATCAAGTTTTTGCTACCTTCAGTAAGTCGAATTGATGTGTATTAAAAAATCTCAGTATTCAGTTGTGTGATGACGTCATCAGTCAATTTGTGGAGTCCGGTTATTTATTGAAAGATCTGATTGGAAATAACAAATCCCGGCTTGGAATCTTTGGCAGAGATCTTCACACTACACAGTTAGTTATGTATTTACGATATGGTGTAGTATATTGAAAGGTCGATGTGGTGCAAGGCAAGTAATATGATTCGTAGACTTCAGAAGAGAGTCTGAACTATTGTATACGTGGACATACAATGGGTGTCGCATGTACATGTATGAGATAATTGCAACGAAATTGTGTATATCTTAGAGTGAATATTCAAATGATACTAGATTGCGTACATATTTAAATGAGTTTGAATATGATGCAGTATCGAATTGCGTATACAAATGAGTATATACTCAAGTGAGTCTAAGTATAAGTTAGTGAAGCAATTTTCACTGAATGGTACCGAGGAGGAAAATCGCTGTTAATGGTATGTCAAGACAACTTCTGGCAATGTGTATAGTTTGGTAAGTACCTTGAAGGAAGTTATGCCAGGTACATGTATGTCATGGATAATTGCTGTGGATAAAGTATGTACGACATGCGACAAAAGATGCTGAATGCACTAAACCAAGTATGCTTTTTCTATGTACACTATGACAAGAACAAATTTGTACAGTTGAAATATGATGAATTGCTGAAAGAAGCATCAGAGAAAACGTACTCTGTGTTCCTAACCGAAATGCCGAGAGAAAATGAGAAGCACTGTTCAAAAGTCTGTTCAGATTAAACTGTGTGAAAAGTAAAATGGTAGAGTGAAAACAGTCGCTAGGCGCAATGTTCAGCAGAATTGAAGTCGATGATCAAAATTTATGATTGATATACACATGTAAACAATCACCGGGAGCGAGGCATTATGGGGCATGTTTTGTATTATATGAATGTATGAGTGTTGCAACGTTGTTTAAGTCAAAAACGAAAGTGCAGTAAAAGTGGAGTAGCCCGAGAACATGAAAATACTTGTGCAAAAATAGGTTGCAAAAACCAATGGAATCTAGAAAATAGCATTATGGATGGTGCAGACGGAAGAAGAGAAAAATGTGATGTAGTGCATTATGGATGATGTAGACGGAAGAAGAGAAAGATGCGAATGCGCATAAATGGAACGCTGTCAAGTTATGAATAAGGCGTCGTGCAGAAACTGGATTGCAGAAACTGGATTGCAGAAAGTTGGGTACTGTCATCTTGTGAAATGTAAACACATGCTGCCACGTGTTCAACATGAACTAGTTTGCAGGGCAAAACTTACTATCAGCAAGACAAGTGAAATATCTAGCAGTCACGTTTATGCAATGAACTATGCAGATAAATGCACAAAAAAGAATGTGTAAATATTTTTGCTTCTGTGTGCAACGAGTTCCGGTTTTAAACTTTAGGCAGAGACCTGCTATATATGTATGTATAAATGTATGTATTGTATGCATGTATGTGTGTGTGTACGTACACATACACACGCACACATATACATACATCGTTCAAATTTACAGAAGACGAAAGACGAAGATAGGTGAGGGAACAACAAGTAGGTGTATTAATTTGACGTTCCGGAAGGATGGAAAAGTCTTTGACGTTTCGAGTCTACGCTCTTTGACAGAAAGGATTGAGAGGGAAAAAAATGGAGAAAGAAAAAAACAATGGATAGAGAAGAAATGTGTAGGGATTAACGGTTCAACATAATATATATATATATATATATAGCTGAAATTTATAGAAAGACAAAAAACGAAGACAGGTGTATGAACAACAAGCAAGTGTATTAGTTTAACGTTCGGGAAAAGTGGAAAAGTCTTTTACGTTTCGACCCTACGCTCTTCAGTAAAAAGGAATAAGAGAAAATAAACAGAGAGAGAGAATGACAAAACTTGTAGATTTTAGCGGTCCAGCACATATAAACGTATATACTCGACTGGTTTCCTCACAGTTTCCGACTATTAAATTTACCTCAAACTGACCAGCTTGATGCTTCAATAGAAAACACATGACTCAAGACGCTAAACAGTAGGATTGAAGCTGAAACCATGTGGTTACATTTCATACTAGGCGCGTGGGTTCGTACTTGCTACCCAGTGCGAATCTCTTCAAAGGCGGTGAGACTGCAAGGAATTTTTTTTTAATATCTGCTATTAATTACTACATGATCTAGCTGCGCTAAACTATGATTGGTTCTTTCATATTCAATCGGGGATTTTTCTTACCGAGCGATATATTAAAACATCAGGATTATTTGCAATTAGAAAAAGAGAGAGATAGAAAACGGATAGCAAAAGATAGAGATGATAAAACACTATAAAATATCTTTTGTGGGGCTTTTTGCTCGAAGAAAACAATAATGTTTAAAAGAATAAAAGTATACATATCTATATTTAAGAAATATTGGAAAACGTGACTGTTGTCATTGTTCTGTATTTTACACTTGATAAAAAAAAACAATTCATATGTTATATGTATTTGTTTTTCTCTCTCATGCTCGCTCACTCCACACTCCTCTCTCTCTCTCTCTCTCTCTCTCTCTCTCTCTCTCTCTCACACACACACACACACACACACACACACACACTCTCTCTCTCTCTCTCTCTCTTCATATATATATGTCATAGTTTCCGTTGTCTTTTTATTTAATCCTGGAAATAACACACACTCACACAGAGTGAGAGATTAAGGAGAGAAAGAAAGACAGGAAGAAAGAGATAATGTGCTTGCATTTTTATGTAGGCTTCCATATATGTGGTCGCACGTGCTATACCTTTTTATGTCTCCAGTATTTGTATTTGAGATATTTTCTTTCGCGTGCAACCATCCTTTAGCAGTTTGAACGTAACTATCTGTCATTTTGTGTAAAGTCTTCAGTGGTTAATGATGCACTATGAAGTTGAAATAGTCCTGATTTTCATTGCTGTCTATACATGATATGATCCATAGCTGGCTAAAACTGATTAGTGTTGCTCGTTATATAAATGAATATTTATGTAACTTGAATGCTGTAATCACGTGTTTTTCGTAGAACGCCATTATAATCGCTCTTCTACACTCTTTCCTTGATGAATGCATCACATCACGTCTTTGGTGACTATCACTGCTATATGTTTATTTTCATGTATGTTCATGTTTGATTACTGAGAACTTATAGATAACGGACTTTAAAAATCTTTTGAATAGTTTTAAGTCCTTTACAGATCTGAGATATCAGAAAAAGTGTATTGAAATATTGTCTCTACTGAAGATTTGATGGGATTTTCTCTCCTGTTAGAACTGCGACTTATACAACGATGACCAGAACTACTTGGAATGAAGTCTCAGAAGGCATCTCACTACAGTCGCTAGTTCACAAGTGGATTGTTTTTTCTTTCTGCCTCAGAAACTACTACTACTACTACTACTACTACTACTACTACTACTACTACTACTACTACTACTACTACTACAACCAC
>NC_068998.1:31518107-31518648 GCF_001194135.2 Octopus bimaculoides
CACATTATATATATACATGTATATAAAACTTACTTGGAAAAGGATGCTTGGCGTTTGTCGAAAAAAAGTTCGTTTTCTGTTTTCATTTTTATGTCTTCGTTTCTCATTGTATTTAACGTTTTTTTATGTCCTGTACCCATATATGCATGTATGTATACATATAGATGTAGGTATGTACATATATGTATGGATATATGCATATTTATATATTATTCATATTATTATATGATCGAACGCCACGCATCCTTTTCCAAGTAAGTTTTATCTTAATAATTACAATGCGAACTCTTCTACTATCTCTTTTCTGTCTATCTCTCTGCCTCTCTTGTTCTTCATCCTTTCTGGTTTTTCTCTCCCACCCTTTCCCTATTCTTCTCTCCCTTTCACCGTTCTCTCTCTCTCTCTCACTCAACCTCCTTGACTCTCTCGTCGCTAACACGTGACGAAAGGGGATCTCTGTTTCTGTCCATTGCCTTCCTAAAGAAAAGAAGTGTTTTTTCTGTCTCTTCTCTCATGGCACGTCTACTTAGCGTTCATAATA
>NC_068998.1:31518748-31519966 GCF_001194135.2 Octopus bimaculoides
TGTTGAGCCCTGTGTGGCTAATAAAGAAACCTATCTATCTATCTATTTATATCTATGTTATTTGTTTAATTTAATTTCTTATTTACTTTTGCAACGTTTTGTGTTTTTTGTTGTTGACGGAATTACTGTTCATAATTTACTGACAGAAGTAACTTAAATCTGTACACTTAGTTAATTTCCCTAAAAATCTCTTATTTACTTTTGCAACGGTTTTGTGTTTTTCTGTTGTTAACGGCTTTTTTTTCTGGTTCCTTCGATATTGGCTCATTGATTCACTGACAAATTTCGCTTCAACCCGTACAATCTTTTATTTTCCATAAAAATTTCCTATTTACTTTCTGCCCGTCGTATTGAGAAATATAATTTCCGTCACCCAGGTATTTTCATTGTTTACCATCTTCTGCATCCCTGTATTTCTGTATACATATATAATCACGCATAGAAGGAAAGTGTCAAATTTGTCTACAATGTCAAGGTCAGCCAAAAGAATGTCTCTGTCCAGGTAAAGAGAGACAGCTGAAGAAAGGGAAGCAGCCAAGAAAAAAAAATGAACAGACTGTGCACTACAAAAGCCAGAGCATCTCAAAGTGATGAACGAAGTATGCACAGCTAACGAAGAGGAGTTGCAACAGCTCAGAGAAGCAACTTCTATGAAGTAGCTTTCAGTTATGATCCAGCAGTTCATTATGCAGATGACACTAGAGTTTCCATTGGTGCAATAACAACTGAGTGCATACATTGTAAAGTAAGGAAGTGGCCTGGAGAGATACCTGCACTGTGCTGCAATGGTGGAAAGGTTAAACTCCCTGCAATCCCCCAACCTCCAGATCTATTGAAGAAACTGTTGTCATCAACTGACCAAGATTCCAAGCACTTCCAGAACAAAATTAGACAATACAACGCTGCACTACAGATGACATCATTTGGAGCCACAAGAGATTTAACTAACCCATGATTCATGCAAACTTTCATGATCCAAGGTCAAATTTATCATCGGATTGGATCTCGACTACCTCTGTCAAATGAATCACCAAAATTGGCTTTTCATTGTTTATAATCTGTACCTGTTTGTTGTTTACGAAATAAGTTACACAAACGTGTTTTTGAATTATGCGTATTTACTTTATATTCATATATGAGTTGAAAAATAGCTCTTTTGTTTGTCTTAATAACGGTCAGCTTCATAGTAATTTCCCTTTATCTAACGGTCATTTTCAT
>NC_068998.1:31520093-31524745 GCF_001194135.2 Octopus bimaculoides
TTTGTCTTAATAACTGACGAGATGCCGGAGCAGACTTCCGCCCCGTCATCCGAAACTCTGAGTTTTATTATGGCAACCGACTAATTGTCACATATAGTATATTATATTATATCATATATATATATATATATATATATATATATATAAACAAGTATATTCGTTACTAAAGTAGCACTGCTAGAAATAAGAATCAAAACAACTCTTAGCCACGTGAAAGCACTTTTCTAACTACTGACAAGGGAGACAGCGAGATGGAGACATATCAGCGCTGATGAAGATTAATTAAATCTGAAATCAGCGCTGATATGACTCCATCTCGTTTGTGGCTATCTTTTTAGTGTAGTAGTGTTGAATTGCTTCAAGCTCTGCAGTTAGTTTGACACTATATGGTCACACCATCACATCTGAAAGCAGTGGTCCAGGTAACTGTGAGGAAATGTCGTCTACAGGGTCAACATAACTTTTTGGTCTCTTTCTTGAAGGACTTTAGAATCCATCCTGCCAATTGTCAATACTTTGTGAGAAATGTACATACGAAATGATGCACTATTACACATACTGATCCCCAAGTCTCTCACTATCTGTGACTCAGGGATTGCAGTACTTTCGGATCCTGGATATATGTAGGCTGTGGTGCATTTGTAAGTTGATAGTACAGCGCTTGAAATTTTGCAGCACTAAACTGCACGTTATTTTGTTCAGTCCACTTGTATGGTGAATGTGGCTAACGAGGCCAATCCTCGTGTAGAACACATGATTGCATTGGCCACATGTGAGTGTCGGAGTCAGTCGTGGTTACTGCTGTCTGCCGTCGTCTCTCCTCTTTTCTTATTCTTTCTTTTTCAAACAATATGACGTTATTGTTTCTGTTTTGTCGATGGTCAGGGCGGTTGGTTACAGTCGTTTAAAAAAACCCGGGTTTCAAAGCCGGTCTTCTCTGTTGACTTTAGCTGATCTTAGTAGCGTCCAAGAAGTGTTCCCGGTTGTCAGTTCAGTGAAAAGGATTTAACGAAATCGTTCATCGTTCATCATGGTAACATAGCAGACGCATCGAAGACAATGTTTGATGTATAGCTCTGGCTATTTGCTCTTTTCTTCACGGAATTATTGCAGACGTAGTCAAACCACTTGATATTCTTGTGCCAAAACTTGAAACCATTATCACAACTACCAATACCGTCACTACCGCCAACATTATTGCTGCCACTATTCTTAGTGTCATCACAATTTCAATTTCTATTATCATTATCGTTATTATGATCATCCTCACTACCATTATCATGAGTAAAACTTATAGGAGGTGGTGGGATGAAATTGGGATTTCAAGATTTCCACAATTAGATTTCCGGTCCAAAAATTTTTAATATAGGTGGTGAGGCGGGATTGGATGAGCATACCGACACAACATGCAAGTTTCTAACATTGGTGACAGTGAGTGAGTGACAGAGAGAAAGAGAGAGATAGAGAGAAAGAGAGAGATAAAAAGAGAGAAGTAGAGAGAGAAAGAGAGAGAGGAAGAGAGAAAAACCAAACAATAGAAATGTACAAGTTTCTAACATTGAAGAAACAGAGAGAAAACAATCAGAAATAGAAATAATGGGAGAAAAATAAAACTAACATGCCACTAACGAACGTTGCAGACGGAACAACTGTTTTCTTTTGCATCTAATGGACTTCATATTCAAACAATAACCCTCTTGCCCTAAAGAGAAAAAGGAGAAGCAGCCGGCCCTTCTGCCGACACCAACATCGAGGGAACCTCCTGTACAGCAGCAGCAAGAACAGCAGTGGATAGACAGCAGCAGAAAGCAGTAGTTGCTGTATCACCATCACCCTTACGACCAGCAACAGCAACAGTGATGCCGGCTCCAGCCCTCATCAAAGCACCACCAACACCAACGACAGAATCGACACCAGCTGGAGTACCAGCAGCAGCAGCAGCAGCAGCAGCAGCAGCAACAGCAGAAGCAGCAGTAACACCAACACAAACAGAAATGACCTCAACATCCGAGGGAGTACCAGCAGATGAAACCCCACAACAAAACACCCTAAACAAAGAACCGCAAGACATTCCCCTTCCCAATCCAAACAACTCGGACAGCCCGAGTACTGAGGTCGAGAGTGGGGAGTGGCACACAATGCCCCCCTCCAAAAAAAAAAGGAAAAAGACTAAAGAGACATTAGGAGAAAAGGGCTCTATAGAGACAGAAGAAAAGCATTAGAAGAAAAACATTTATTTTTTAGCATGGCCGTGCACAGAATAGGTTGTATTAATGTCAAGGGACTCGGGTCGTCTTGGAAACAAAGTCACCTTTTAAATGAACTGAGGTCTCTTAATGTAGACGTATCAGCCATTAGTGAAACAAAACTTTCCAACCCGCGGGACCTCATAAAACTTTTCAGTCGATACAGGATTTTCTATCACGGTGTCGGCCGGGAGGGGGGCGGTGGTGGTACTGCGGTGCTTTGCCGGAAAGGTCAGGATTTGAAAATATAAGCAATCTTCCAGGATCCAGAAGGTAAGTTGGTAGTCCTGGATGTGAACAGCAGTGACAGCAATGCCTTCAGACTGGTGATTGCCTATACTCCGACAGAGGCTGGGCGGCCGGATTACTTCAAGCGCCTGGAGATTTTCTTGGAAACGTCTCGAACTTTAGTGTTTAGTAGGGGATTGGAACGCTGTCTTAGATGGACATTTCGATAGGAGAGTGGGGTGCAAAAGTTTCAAAAACCTGCTCAGACGTTTTCAACTGTCGGACAGGTACTGACTAGATTACCCGAATGTGCCAATGTGAACTTGAACAAATCGCATCGGGTCGTCTAGATCGTATTTAGATAGAGTATTCTGTAGGCCAATTGATAAGGATAGCATAGGTTGTCCACAATTTCACTTAATCGGCTAGACAGATCACAAATTTGATTTAGATAGGCTTCGTAGAAAGGGTTCCGGTTACTGGAATGTGAACACGTCGTTACCGGCGTGTCAAGCTTACAGAGACCGGATTAGTGAATTAGTTAAGCGGACGTTGATGGGGGCAATCGTCTACATCTGGTGGTTTGCTCTTAATTAGAGTAGAATCCATTACCTTTAGTAAGGCTTTAATGGTACAAAGAAATAGAATAGAGGGAGATTTAGTTAAAAAGTTGAATGAGCTCACTTAAGAAAGGCATCGCAACCGACGTGTTAGCGGTGAAGTTAGCCGTTGACCAATTTTTCTACACCAAACACGATGGCTGTATTGTTAGAGCTAAGGCACGTTCATCAAGCGGGCAGGGAACGAAAACCGCTCTTTGGACCCGAGTGGCAGAGGCAAAACGTGGCAACAAAGCCACCATTCGGTCTTTGGTGGACCAGAACAAATGCGTGGTGTCTGAACCGAAGCAGATGTGTACAGACTTTCAGCAGCACTTTGCTCGACTGTCCAGAACGAATGGTAGCACGGATAACAGGGTAGACTTCGGTGTGTACTTGGACGGCCTACTGCGACTCTCAGCGAGCGATGCGGTGTGCTGCGAGAGGCCGATGACAGCCGCAGAAATACAGGAAGCGATGAAGAGCTGCACGAGAGGCAGATCACCGGGTTTGGATGGTCTTCCCTACGGGCCTTATATTTCAATGCCAGACATGTTTGCGGGGTTCTTAGCAGACATCTACCACAACTGGTAACGAAAATGGAAGAATTTCCACTTTTGTTTGTCGAGGGGTGGCGGCACTGCTGTGAAAAGACCGAAAATTTTGGTCAAGGCGTTAGCCAAGACGTTGACGAGGCGCAAACCTGCTCCATCCACATCAGGACTATTCGCGACAACCTCCACTTCATGCGCTACATCGTAGAGAGGGTGGGCAACGAAGCTGGCATGGGTGGGGCTCTGATCAATTTAGATCAATCTAAAGCTTTCGATAGGGTCGACCATCACTACTTGGCAACTATTCTCACAGCAGCTGGGTTCGGTCCGGTTTTCCGCTGTTGGATCGCTGCTTTGTACAGCAGCATCTGCTCGGTTGTTTGGGTGAATGGTCACCTGTCAAAAGCATTCAGCATCTTGCGCTCGGTCCATCAAGGGTGCCCTCTATCATTCCCTCTATATGTACTGACTTTTGAGCCACTGCTACGGTAGCTGGAGGCATTGAGGAGTGCTCCGCGTGAACCAGGGTGTGGAAGAAGCGTGTCTGCTTACGCCAACGATATCACTGTGATAGTGTCGAGCCATAGGCATATAAAGCTGATTGGCAACACCAAAAGAATATGAAGCGGTGATAGGAGAAAACATTAACGCGGAAAAGTCAGTGGGTTTGAAACTCGGCGTCTGGAATAGCATGCTGTCCAACAAAGTCATGGGGCGCTGGACAGACGGTCCGGTTAAATTGCTCGTGGTCTGTTGCAGTCCAATCCTCCAGGTGGAGAAAAACTGGGACGAGATGACGATCAGGGTGGCCAATCGCAGCCATAAATTGGCCGAGAGGAAGCTGTCCCTGAAAGAT
Source organism: Octopus bimaculoides (assembly GCF_001194135.2). Classification (NCBI taxonomy): domain Eukaryota; kingdom Metazoa; phylum Mollusca; class Cephalopoda; order Octopoda; family Octopodidae; genus Octopus; species Octopus bimaculoides. The sequence continues at coordinate 31,524,577 of NC_068998.1, forward strand.
CAAGTGGAGGTAGAGAATGCGTATATAGCATCCGTCATCTGTTGCTGGTTGACCAAGCTGGTGCGCTTACGCTTCAGCTTTCTGTGGAGAGGTCACGTTCCGGTTGTAAGGCGCTCCATCTGTGTCAACAGCCGCTGAATGGACATGCTGTGGTTGCTGATGCGCAGGC
>NC_068998.1:31524999-31528947 GCF_001194135.2 Octopus bimaculoides
ACTTTCGGGCTGGGGCCTCTAGATAACTTCCAGAAATCCCTTGCCTGGCAGTGCTACCGAGGTGCGCTGCCAGCTTGGGATAAAATTTACAGGCACGGAAGTGCCGTCAGCCGGGTCTGCCCGAAGTGCGCGCTGAGCGACGAAACCATTCTGCACGCCTTCGTTCAGTGCCCGAGCATTGCTGCCCGGTGGGTTTATGCCGAACAGCTGCTGTCGCGTGTTGGACGGATCTGGCTATCAACTGAATCCATACTGAAAATTGCCCCGCCGCTCTCCTTTGGTCGGGAGTGGCAGAGAATTTTTATTTGTCTGGTGGCTATAGCGAAAGAGGTAGTATGGCGGACTCCTTTGAAAGGTCTAAAATCAGACACTTTCCTCTTTCGTCAAGTCCCCAGCAACTTCTTCAGGTTTCATTTGAAGAGGAAAGTGAGGGTGGAGAGGGAAGTGTTGCTTTCTAGCAAGTTTATTGAAATGTGAGTGAATGCTGGAAGAATGGTCACCCGTAAAAATAAAAGGCGGGCTCTTGCCCTGTTGGTCAGGCAACCGTGGCTTTTGTGGGTTTTTCCACGAGTAGCCTTAAAGCGCCTCCCCTTATTGAGCGTTTTACTTGTTTAATTTTTTGTTATTTACTGTGCACACGAACATCAAAATCCATTGTATCGTATTGTGTTGTCTTTTATGTTGTTGCATGACCATTTATACTTGTTTATATTAGCCCTTGTGGCCAATACGAGAATAAAATATTATTGCTGTTGCCGGTGAGTGTTGACGTGTTTTTATGAGCTGCGTAAGTTGGAATTTTTGTTGTCATTTTTGAAGGTTGTTGTTGTTTTTGCTGCAGTTGTTAATATTCTGGGACCCTTCTTGTTAACTAGAAGTTGTTCGTCGTTAAAGGTTCGTTAAAGGGGCAATTTTGGTCCGTTTCAAAATTTGTTTTGTTTTTCGTTTTTCGAAAAACAACAAGTATTCTGTTGTCCAGGAGATTGGTAGTGGCTGTTATAGCAGCCAATAGTGTATTAATTTCCCCCCTCTGACTAACACCAGTACAAGCACCAGCACCAGTACTAGCACCAGCACCAGTAACAGCACCAACACCACCATCAACACAGAAAATATGCAGCTGTTAACGACGGATGGAAACAATGTCCTCCTAAACACCCCTAAGGAGTTAATAAGAGAAACGAATAGGAAAACAGTTACATATAGATTCTTAAACACGAAAAAGAAAAGAGTGGAACAAGCCACTCAACAACAGCCCGAAATCATACTCAAACCAATATGGAACGACAAAACATATGTAATGCGATAAAGGCGCTTCGGCACTGTGGAAGTGCGTTTTACAACAGAATAAGAATCAAAACAACATTCCACAGTGCCACAAAAACAGAATTCTTGCTCGTGCCGACATACCATTGGGGAGGTGTCCCCAGAAATAAATATATGCTGGCTAGTGGCGGCTGTCTTTCTAGAAACAGAGGACACCGCTACAATACTGGATGTGCACAAGTTGCACCAACAAAATTGGTCGGGTTAGGGGATGGAGATCCTTGTTCAAATTGAATAAAGGAACATAAATTCCATCTACTCGATAAAGTTGCCGGAAGGCACGAAGCTGCACGTGGCCGTAGAAGGCAGGAGGCCGAGGTGTTACTTCTGTGACGATAACAAGCACCTGAAGGTCAATTGCTCCAAATTCAAGGAGCTGCGGCCGGCACTGCTACCAATACCAGTGTCAGTATCACCTGCAGCACAGCAGCAGAAACAGCAGCGGCAGCAGGGATCAGTGGTCGATGCACCAAAGACAGTACTGGCGCCATCACTATCACCACCACCACCATCAGCGATACTGCCTACAGTCGTCACTGAGGTGTCAACGCCCAAAGCGACAGCATCCAGAGGACCACCACCACCACCAACAACAACAGAAATGACCTCAACATCCGAGGGAGTACCAGCAGCAGCAGCGACAGATGAAGCCCCACAACAAATACCCTAAACAAAGACCCGCAAGACATCCCCCTTCTCGACTCAAACAACTCGGACTGCTCGAGTACTGAGGTCGAGAGTGGGGAGTGGCGCACTGTGAACCCCCCAAAAGGAAAAAAGACTAAAGAGACATTAGAAAAAGGGGGGCGCAAAGAAGCTGAACTTCCTAACAGCGGCAAGGCCCCCCCCCCACACACATAGCAAACAACAATAACAACACCACCTTCATCAGCACTACCACTTGAAACACCAACACAAATTACAACACACACAGACTCCAAAAGCACTACAAACCTCACAGCTACAAAAACAGACAACATACACCTGGTCTAAGAGACAACACAGACACCAAAATGGCAGACTTTGTCTTCCCGACGCGAAATGCACCACCACCACACATACAAATTTTAAAACTTACGCAACACACATACAACGTATTAAAAACAAAATTTCCGGAAGCTGTTGAGTCGTTCCAAAAATATTCTCTATAAGTCTATATAAAAACCTTGTGGAAACACTCATAGCAAGTAACAAGGGAGCCACCCCACTGGACAACAGAGGTAAGTAGATCTCTTCTCCATCTTAAAGATTTAGTTAGAAAATTAAATGAAGCACTGAGGAAAAGCATCGCAACCGATGTGTTGGCGGCGAAGCTGGCCCTCGGCCAATTTTTCGAGGCCAAACACGAAGGCTGTGTTGTCATAGTTAAGGCGCATTCACTAAGCAGGGAGGGAACGAAAGTCGCTCGATAGGCCCCAGTGGCGGAGGTAAAACGTGGCAATAAAGTCCCCATTCGGTCTTTGGTGGAACAGAATGGGCGCGACATATTGAACCAATGCAGATGTGTGACCTTCCAGCAGCACTTTCTCGACTATTCGGGGCGAGTGGTAAGATCGATAGCAGGGCAGACTTCGGTGTGTGTCTGGACGGTCTGCCGTGACTCTCTGCGAGCGAGGCGGAATGTTACGAAAGGCCGATAACAGTTGCGGAAATACAGGAAGCAATGAAGAGCTGCACGAGAGGCAGATCACCCTACGAGCTTTATATTTTAATGTCACGCTTGTTTGCGGGCCTCTTAGCAGACGTCTACCGCATCAGGCAACAAAATGCAAGAATTCCCATTTTTGTTTGTCGAGGGGAGAAAGGACCCAAACAAGAGGAACGGTATAGAGATTTTCAAGCCTATCCCTGCAGAGTTGTAGATTTTGGCCAAGGTGTTAGCGCTTGTCGTGGACTAACTGATGGGTGAGGCGCAAGCATGTGCCATCTCAACCAGGACTATTCACGGCAACCTCCACCTCATGTGCTACATCGCAGAGGGTGTGTAACGAAGCTGGGGCTCTGATCAATTCGATAGAGTCGACCATCAATACTTGACAGCTGTTCTCAAGGCAGCCGGTTTCAGTCCGGTTTTCCGCGGTTGGGTCGTTGCTTTGTACAGCGGCATCTGTTCGGTTGTTCGGGTGAATAGCCACCTGTCAGAAGCATTCAGCCTCCATCAAGGGTGCCCTCTCTCCTCCCTTCTATATATACTCTTGAGCCACTACTGTGGAAGTTGGAGGCAATGACGTGTGTCCCCACGTGATTTAGTATGTGGGAGAAGCATGTCTGCTCATGTCGACGAAGTTACCGTGATAGTGTCGAGTCACAGGCACTACAAGAATATAAAGCGGTGACAGGAGCAAAAATGAACGCGGAAAACTCAGTGAGCTGGCAATTCGGCACCTGGAGAAGCAAGACCATGCCGTCCAACAGCGCCGTGGGAGGCTGGGTGGATGATCCGGTTAAACTGGGACGAAGTAACGAACAGGGTGGCTAATCTCAGCTATAAATGAGCCGAGAGAAAGCTGTTCCTGAAAGGTCGAGAGGAGATGGTGAATGCGTACATCGTATCCGTCATCTATTACCGCTTGACCATTGTCCCTTTCCCCTTATGTTCGCTGAACAAGCTGGTTCACATAC
>NC_068998.1:31529997-31530897 GCF_001194135.2 Octopus bimaculoides
GCTGGACGAATGCGCTCGGGACAAGTCGCCGAGGCTGGATGGTCTACCCTACGAGTTCTATAGTAGTATGTCGGACTTGTTGGGAAACTTGCTGGCTTGCATGTACATGAACTGACAACAGAATGGGAGAATTCCCAGCTCTGTGAGTCGGGGAGTGGTAACGCTGGTCAGAAAAGACCCCAGCAAGGGGGATCATATTAGTAACTTCAGGCCCATAACTCTACTAAATGTAGAGTTAAAGATTTTGGCCAAGGTGTTAGCAAAAAGGTTGACGGTTGTCGCGGAGAAACTTGTCGGAAAGGCACAAACTTGTGCCATCTCTGGCAGGTCAATCCAGGTCAATTCAATCTTCATCTATTACGCTACACCTTAGACAGGGTGGGTAAAGCATCCGCTAAAGGTGGGGCATTGGTCCATTTAAACCCAAGCAAAGCTTTCGATAGGGTTGACCATCAATACCTGGTGGTAGTCTTTGAGGCGGCTGGGCTGGGCCCAGATTTTCGCGGTTGGATCAAGGCCATTTATGGTGGCATCAAATCCACAGTCCAAATAAACGGTTACCTGTCGGAACCGTTCGAGATCAAACGTTCAGTTCGTCAAGGGTGCCCTCTGTCTCCGTTTCTGTATATGCTGACTCTTGAGCCATTGCTGCGGAAGTTGGAGAATTTGGGAAGCACCACTAATAAAATCGGATGTGGTAAGAGTGTCTCTGCGTATGCGGATGATGTCACCATCACCGTATCCAAGATGACTCAGCTGCCTCGCGTAGCAAAGGCAATTAGAAGATACGAGGCGGTGACAGGTGCAAAAGTTAACAAGGACAAGTCCGTCGGTTTGAGGCTCGGCAACTGGAGCAACAAGCCGATAACGTCCAGTGTCGTAGGGCACTGGACGGATGGT
>NC_068998.1:31530907-31533034 GCF_001194135.2 Octopus bimaculoides
GTCGGTTTGAGGCTCGGCAACTGGAGCAACAAGCCGATAACGTCCAGTGTCGTAGGGCACTGGACGGATGGTCCTGTTAAGTTGCTCGGAGTTTGGTTTGGTCCGGACTCCTAGACGGAGAAGAACTGGAGTGAGGTGACGGACAGGACAGCACTAATTCGGACCTGGTCCGGAAGGGCGCTGTTCCTGAAAGGGAAGGTGGGGGTGGCGCAGACGTTTATTGCGTCTGTTATCACCTACCGTCTGACCGTCGTTCCTTGCCCCGATTCGTGGCTATGCAAGCTGGTGCGAATTCTCTTCCGCTTTTTGTGGAGGGGAACACCGCTTGTGAGGCGTTCCGTGTGCTGTCAAGAACCGCTAAAGGGTGGCTTAGGGATACCGTGGTTAATGATGTGCAAACATGCACTGAGACTAAGGCATCTCAGGCTTTATCTGGATGGTGATCAGGTGTGGAATTCGCTCGCAGGGGAATTCTTTCCACGACCAGCCTCCATGGAGGAATTTAAACCCGGTTTTATCAAAAAACAAAAACGACTGAATGGCAAAAGGAATGCCGGCAAACACTTGCGCTAATCCGCAAGACGGGTAAGGCCGGCAGCAAGAATACCATCACTGCATTTTATAAAGGGTTGGTAGAGTACAAAAGTGACGAGTTCTAGGAGAAATTCTGAATCTTGATGAGAACCAGCTATCCAAACTGTTTCAGAACACTTCCAGGGCGGGGTATTTGGATAACTACCAAAGATCCCTAACCTGGCAGTGTTTTAGGAATGCGTTACCTGTTCACGAGAAATTATCCAGGCACGGATTCTCAGTGCCACCGGAATGTCCAAGGTGCAGGCAGGATAAGGAAACTATCCTGCACGCTCTTGTACAGTGTGCTCAACTGTCGGAGTTGACAATTTACGTAGAACACGTGCTGTCACACCTAGGAAGAGTACAGCTATAGCTGAGTCTGTGATTAAGAGTGTACCGCTCACCGGACTATCCAAGGAAGGTGAATTAAATGTACAGTCACAGTAATGAAAGAGTGTGCATGGAGAACTAGAATGCGAGGGATCAAGACAGGAGCCTTCATCTCCGGCACTGGGATGCTACAATACTTCAGGTATCACATGAAAAGCAAGATAGGGCTGGAGAGGAGGCACCTGTCGAGAAGCGTATATGATAAAACATGGAAGGATGTGGAAAGGAAGTTGGGAATGAATGTCCCTTCTTAATCTTTTCTATAGTAAAAAGAGGGTGTAGTCGCTGGACAACAATCCAAAAAGGAAGGAAAAAAGGCATAATTTGAAATTTTTAATTTATAAAAAAACATATATGACAGTTATTTTTAATACAATATATTTTTTCAAAGAAAAAAAAAGAACGACTCTTAGAAACTCACTAAGCAAATCTCTTAAATGTTTGTAGTGTCCTGTGCCGTTCTTTCTATGTTTGATTATATTATCAAAATAAAGAGAATAGCTGGTGATTGTCTCATGTTGATGACGGGATACCACCCAGAAACCCAGGTCCGTGAGTATCGCGTAAGCCTAGAGATGGGAACGATGATTTCCCTTCGCAAATACTGATCGGACACAGATATTGTGTCGTTAGCCAGCTGGAGATGTTTTTCTGGGGCTATAAACAACAGTAGCATCGTCCCATATGGGTCGGACACGTTTAGGTGGCGAATATACTTCACGATGTCGTGCTGCTACTGTTTAAATCTCGCTCAGAGATTTATTATTGCTATATATATATAATTTAGAGAAAAGAATCACAGTTCCTCAACTCATCCATAAAAATCCACAGTCACATATAGAAAAATTTAATACGTAAATACACTAAAAAGAACTATAATAAAATATACTGTATAGATAATAATTTTTATAAGTTGTGTACTAATGAATTTAAGGAGATATTATTAAATAATAATAATAATAATAAAACTTTAATTAACTCTCTTGATGAACGCAAAATTAAATGTAGATATAAATTACATAATTTATATAAGTTTAGCTAGCTGTGTATATATATATATGTATATGTGTGTGTGTTATATATGTATGTATGTATGTATGTATGTATGTATGTATGTATGTATGTATATATATATATATATATATATATATATATATATAT
>NC_068998.1:31533247-31535234 GCF_001194135.2 Octopus bimaculoides
TATGCATATATATTTTTATGTATATATGTATATGTGTATGTATGTATGTATATATGTATATATATAAATATATATATATATATATATATATATCTATATATATTTAAGAATTTAAGGATTGGAGAAAACGCATGTTACTTTATTCCTACATATGTTTCAAAGGATTACAACCTGTGTGATCCATAGGGATCTTTGATATTAAAATTGCAACCTTCTCATCAGGGAAAGCATGGGAATCATCTTAAACGTAAGACATTATGACCGATTATGTTCTTTGCTACATTGGTTTCTATTAACCCATTTATTCTATCAGAAGAATTTTTATTCATTAAGATAGAAGAAATACACATAATTATATATTTATATATATATATATGTGTGTGTGTTTATATAATTCCTATTTTACTAATTGTAGTAGTTATAATTTGTAATTATTAATTGTGTATTAATTAGTACGAAAATATTTTAGTGAATATTATGAATTAATATTTAAATGACACTATGATTTTTATAAAATAAATAATATAGATATTTTCATTAACTAATTTATTTATAGTATTTTAGCTTCTTTGATATATATTATATAATTTATGTATCTTAGTCTTATTCTTTAGACTCTAAAATTACTTAGATTTTAAATTTCCATAAAATGTTTATAATACAGTTAATTATTTTTATTATGATTTAAGTTATAATACATTTTGATTTTATAAATTAAATTTTCATTTATGATTTTATAAATAAAACTTTCATTCATGTTTATATATCGCTTTATTCTATTCCTTTCATTTACGCCATATTTTCACGCGACTTCATTATAATAAACGCTAAGTTAATAGTATAACGTTTAAAATTTTAGTTTAAACAAAAGCTTCGATGAGATAAGTATTGCATTTATTTTCAATAATATTGTTAAATGTTTTTCTTTTATTTATTGGTAAAATAAGTATTTTTATATAAATTCACTTGTTATTTATTGTTAGTTGATATCCTATTTAACGCTAAGTTAATAGTATAACGTTTACCATTTTAGTTTAAACCAAAACTTCGATAAGATTAGTGTTGCATTTATTTTCAATAATATTGTTTAATGTTTTTGTTTGATTTATTGGTAAAATAAGTATTTTTATATAAATTCATTTATTATTAGTTAATATTCTAAAAAACGCTAAGTTAATAGTATAACGTTTAAAATTTTATTTTAAGCTAAAGCTTCGATAAGATAAGTATTGCATTTATTTTCAATAATATTGTTAAATGTTTTTCTTTTATTTATTGGTGAAATAAGTATTTTTACATAAATTCATTTATTGTTTTTGTTAGTTTATATTCTAATAAACGTAAAGTTAATAGTATAACGTTTATAATTTTAGTTTAACCTTCGATAAGATAAGTATTGCATTTATTTTCAATAATATTGTTAAACGTTTTTCTTTTATTTATTGGTAAAATAAGTATTTTTATAGAAATTCATTTGTTATATATTGTTAGCTGATATTGTAATAAACGCTAAATTAATAGTATAACGTTTAAATTTTAGTTTAAACTAAAGCTTCGATAAGATAAGTATTGCCTTTATTTTCAATAATATCGTTAAATATTTTTCTTTTATCTATTGGTAAAATAAGTACTTTTACTTATTGATAAAATAAGTAAATTTTATATAAATTCATTTGATATTTATTGTTAGTTGATATATATATATATATATATACATTCCTTATATTATTATTATTATTGTATTTTGACCCGAAGATTAGCTATATTTTTGAATAGAGTTGATTTTCGATCGATTTATTTTAATCGATTTTTTTTTGTTTTAATAATTATCACTTTGTATTTTATTATAGTTCTTTTTAGTGTATTTACTTATTAATTTTTTGTATATGTGACTATGGATTTTCATGGATGAGTTCAGGAATTGTGGTCCTTTTCTATAAATTATATATTTATATATTATATACTGTGAAACTTATTTTAATTTTAA
>NC_068998.1:31535244-31537087 GCF_001194135.2 Octopus bimaculoides
TATATAAATTCATTTGATATTTATTGTTAGTTGATATATATATATATATATATAGGTGAGAAAGTTGGTATGTGAAAGCACGTGGTTGGATGTATAAAAGATTTTATATATATATATATATACGAGCAGATGCACGTACACATGAGTACGTGGGCGTATATGAATACTCGCCAGCGCATATGTATATTTATATCTGTGTGTATGCATGTATGCATGTACGAACGTGTGTGTGTGTATATATGCATGTTGAGATATGTATATGTGTGTATATGTGTATATGTGTGTATGTACGCATATATACGTAAATACGCCTATATATTTTTATGTATGTGTGTATGCGCATGCATAGATGTTGACACACACACACTAATATATATGTAGGGATCTAGTTTGACCCTGCTTGAGATATGAAACAAAATCCACCCGCTTGTTGCTTGTCAAAATGAGCGAGAAATCCTCTCCACACCAGATGATTGTTAAGGAAACACTCGACACCCTAAGACCTGTGCTGGTCAAGGAAAGGTCAGTCCTTTGTTTAAGGCTTGACCTACATTACTGACCATAGTCTGTATAATAGAGAATTTCCTATCTCTTCTTTTTTATGTCAGTCAGACCAAGGAGCAGCAAGCTCCTTTGCGTCAGCCTTAACCAAGAGCAGCACTTCCCTTCGACCTTCACTCGACATGCGAAGAGAGGCTTTTGGCCGCAAGAAAAGCGATGCCGCCTTTATCCTTTCTTCCTTTCTAATCAGTACCGTGCATTCCTTACTCTTTCACTCTCTACTTCCAGACAACCTTTTTCTACACTATCAACTACTAAACATCGAGTCATCCTTCTTGTCACTATCACTAGAATTGCTACTGTCTCTTTAACTACCTGTCGGGCAAACGAATAAATATATGTAAATAATATTTCTTCCTTCTTGGTGTTGATTCTTTGATGCTCACTGGTTACTCCGACGCGAGAACGTTGAAGCGTTACATCTACACGCTACATTCAGTAGTGGGCTACCTCATATCGAATTGATATGGCACATCACATCCCGCCCGCTACATATATTTGTGTGTGTGTGTGTGTGCGCGTTTGCGTGCATGCATATATATGTGTATATGTGTATGTCTGTACAGGCGTATGCATGTACCTGTGTGTATGTGTTTATGCATATATGTGTGCGTATATCTATATCTGAGTAACTGTACGTACACATGCACGCATGTATATCTTTTGATAATATAGTTAAGGGTATCTCAATTCGAATATCTGACCTCTCATCCACTGAGGAAATATTATTAGATAACCGCGCTCCATATTACAACTATATGCACATTTAGACACCAAAAGTTTACAAAACAGTTAAGAAGAAATATACTCTCCTTGAAACGCTATGGCGTAAACACATTAATTCAAAATTTCATTAACCAATGGGCATTAATTTTTAGGGGTGATGGGTAATAAGAGTACATATATATACATATACAGGTGAATATGCGCACGTGTGCGTGAGTGTGCATACATATTTATGCATGTATGTGTATGCATACGCACATATATATATGCAGGAATATGTGTACGTGCGGATGTATGTATACGTGTGGGTATATGCATAAATCTCTGTGTATATATGTTGGCGCACAAATACGCATATATATGTATATACCCACCCTCTCTCCTCTCTTCCTCTCCCCTCCCATACCCATCTTCCCCCTCTCTTACATCCACCTTCCCCTTCTCCCTCCTCGTCAACACCCCCTCATAAGCTCATCCCACCACACCCCAACACACTCCTACTCTACCTTCCCACTCCACCCCATCCAATTCCTTACACCCACCACCCACCCCTACC
>NC_068998.1:31537900-31538306 GCF_001194135.2 Octopus bimaculoides
TATCACACAACACATCACTTCACAACACACCACCACACACACACTAGCACTGACCAACTCCCTTCTCCCTTCCCCACTTTTTCACACCTACATACACACATACATACGTTAAGATCACCAGCATTCTCTCACACACACACAACTTCTCGTCTTGGGCTCACCACTTATTTCCCCTTTGTTATCTCCCCTTTTTCTTACCTCTCCTGTGTGAACCTTCTGTCCGGCATTCGCCATGATAAATCACTGACCACTACATTTATATTTCTTTCTCCTTGTTTCTCTCCTTATTTCTTTCTGTGTTCCTTTCAGTTGAAGAGCGTAGCTCGAAACGTCAAAGACTTTCTCTATTCCCGAGCGTTAAACTAATACATCCATTTGTTGTTTACACCACCTGTCTTCGTCTGTT
>NC_068998.1:31538483-31539045 GCF_001194135.2 Octopus bimaculoides
TATATATATATAAATACATGCACATATATAAGTTTTTATCGCTGGACCCGTGAAAACTTCACGGAAAATATAAAAAATGTATGCATTTGTAAAGTGTGTGCTGGTGTTATGAGAAATGTTTCTATATTGTAACACTTACAAAGGATAGAACGGAGTGTAAAACCAATAACTATATAATCCAACCAAAATATCTGTTACGTAAACGTAAACAGAATTACTATTTAACCATAAATGACATCGTACGTATTCAAAGAACCTTCTTGGTTTAGTGGTACAGAACATTCTTCTGGTATTGTTTTATTCTTTTACTTGTTTCAGTCATTTGATTGTGGCCATGCTGGAGCACCGCCTTTTAGTCGAAAAATCGATCCCTGGACTTATTGCTTGTATTCCTGGTGCTAATTCTATCACACTCATCTGTCGAACAGCTAAGTTACGGGGACGCAAACACACCAACATCGATGGTAGTGGGGGTCAAACACAGACATAAATACACACATATAGATATATACATACAGACATATATACATACATACATACATACATATATATATATATATAT
>NC_068998.1:31539387-31541887 GCF_001194135.2 Octopus bimaculoides
TGTAGTTTGTAGAGGTAACGTTAAATTTGCCTGAAAACAAAACATAGTCTTCCCCCAACTAAAGACATGAAGAACTATGAAATAAGGCGAATAAGTACCGGGGGAGGAGGAGAGAAAAGAGAACTAACAGTCGATCGTTCTAGAACTTCCGGAATGAAAATGTAAACACCTGAAAGACTTTCCCTCTATTCATTACTAAATGTCTTTCCTTCTTCTTCATTATTAAAAGTAGAGAAGCTAGAAATGATCGATCGTATTTCAGTCTATTTGTCATTTTAAATGACTGAGGCATTCCTTTCTCTGTCTCTTTCGCTTCATTTCTTTTCTCTACGGTTGAAAGTGAAGGTGCGTGGCTGAGTGGTTAGGGGTATTCGATCCATGATCGTAAAGTTATGAGTACGATTCTCGGCGGCGCGCTGTGTTCTTGAGCAAGGTACAATACTTAAACTTGTTACAGTCTACTCAGCTGGCAAAAATGAGTTGTAGCTGAAATTCAAAGGGGCCAACCTTGTCACATTGTATGAGGCTGAATCTCCCCGAGAACTACGTTATGGTATACATGCCTGTGGAGTACTCAGCCACTTGAGTGTTAATTTTACGAGCAGACTGTTCCGTTGATCAGATAAACAGGAACCTCTTCGTCGTAAGCAATGGAGTGCCATTTTTAAAAAAGAGTGTAAGAAAAGGAAATGTTCCATGTCGTAAGGTAAAAATGTCGTGTTTAGTATAAACAGTGAAAGCTAAGATGAAATAATTGGTATTCCGTCGTGTATTCGCCCTCGACTCACGCTCAATCTGATAACAACAGCCTTGCGCATCAGTGTTTATCTGGGGACTTGGCCTCCAGATCTGTGAGACTCGCAAAGCTGCTGTTAGGACTGGATTAACACACATGGTGACCCTAACGACTAAAAAGATTTTCCTACCCCGATATAGGATCTTTCTTTCGTTTTCTTCCAACCACTTGAAAGTTTATATTGCTCCAGTCCATTCAGCTGGCCAAAATGATATGTAGCGGTAATTGAAAGGAGTCAGCCTTGTTGTATTCTATGTGAGGCTGAATCTTCTTGAGAATTACGTTAATGGGATGCAAGTCTGTGGAGTACTCAGCCCTTGCGAGTTAATTTTATCTTCGTGTGGTAATGAAAAGTGAAAGTGACACCCAATATTTGCTGTAGCTATTTTGTCTTTGATTTAACAATGTGTCGATGTATCTATGTATCAACTTTTCTTTCGATCTGTGTATCCAGCCTCTCACTTTCTCTCTCACTTCCTCTATTGCCCTCCTCTCTCCTACTTTCAATTTAACAATGTGTCTATGTATCTATGTATCTACTTTTCTTTCGATCTATGTATCTACTTTTCTTTCGATCTATGTATCTACTTTTCTTTTGATGTATGTATCTACTTTTCTTTCGATGTATGCATCAGTCTACTCTGAAAATACTGATACACATTTTACCTCTCCCTTCAACTGTAGAAAAGTAACAGTAACATCCACACCTATTTGCTGAGAGACAGGCAGAAGGAGACAAAAAGCGTGATAGAGAGAAAGAGAGAGAGAGAGAGAGAGAGAGAGAGAGAGAGAGAGAGAGAGAGAGAGAGAGAGAGAGGGGTAGACAGAAGAACTGTCAAACAGATAGATAGATAGATAGATAAATAGATAAATAGATAGATATGTAGATAGATAGGTAACATTTCTTCTTGTACTTTCCATATTTCAATGGCTTTATCATATATCGTCGAAAACGAAATTTTCCAGCGTTTTCTGTATGAGAATAGTTCCATTGTCTTTCACTGTTATTCTTTATCCACCCTCCCTTCTCTCAATCTATCTCTCTAAATCTCTCTCTTTTCTCCTCCTTCCCCTCTCCTTGCCTCTAACTGTCCTCCTGCGTTTAACGCGTTATATTTCTCTTACCTCTCAGCGCTATCAATCTACCCCTCTTTCTCTCTCTCTATCACTCTCTCTTACTTCCTCCTCTTTGTCGCTTTGCCCCTTCAATTATAATTCCTCTGCTTCTGTCCCTCCCTTCTCTCCAGCTTTGCCATTCACTTCAACTATATTTCCTCTGCTTAACACCTTTTATTTCTCTTTTTCTTTGTGCTGCTCCCTTCAAACTTTTTACCTCTCCCTTTGAAATAAGTGTGACACACACAACAAGTACGTACAAAAACAAAAATTCAGCGTATTAATATTATTGATAAATGAATATTTCATTCTCTTATTAACTGTAAACTTATTTATACTTAACTTTCCTCTCTCATCTCTATTTCCTTTATTTATTGTTCTAATTTTATTTACCCATTCTACTTTACCTCTAATCAACCTGTAAACACTTCACCCAAGCATATAACAATACAAATCATAAAGCATAACATTAAGTCTGCTAAAATGAATTCAAACGCACACATATAATATCCAAATATACATCTTTTTTTTCTTTGATGATATTGTGCTCATGTCACATTGATGTAAATTTGATGTTTATTGAGCATT
>NC_068998.1:31542919-31544624 GCF_001194135.2 Octopus bimaculoides
ATATATATATATATATATATAGGGCGAAAGTAAGCAGAAAAATAAGAGAAAATGCACATTGGAAATCAAAAAGAAGGTAAGGCTTTTTATGAAAAGTAACGATATATATATACAATTAGATGAACTGATGTAGGAATAAAGGTAATAAAAGTCATTATTGTGAGTTATTAAAGAGATTTACAAGCATACCGGTTTCGCGATATTACTAGGCTTTCACCATGCTATGGGTTCTTATTTCTTTGTCCTCGAGTTTATCCTTCCGATGGATTTCGTTATACCGTATCCTAGAAACAACACCATGTCTCATCGGGAGATAATACCGTGATGACATTTTCGGACAACTACTTATGATGTGGTCGATATCTTCGGTGTTAACTCCGCAAAGTATAAATCGGTTGTCACATTTTACTGCTTTTCCTGCATCTCTGTCCCTTTTATGCATCAGGTATTTGGTTGATATTTCTTGTTTCTGGATTGCATACCCTTCAAAATAGGAGTTAGTAATCCGGTTGTTGGTGATCAATGTTACTATCATCTCTGAGCTTTCTACTAACATATCCATGCATGGTTTTCTGCTCATAAGCGCTCATCCTTTCATCTGATGATGCATAGCAGTAAAGTCGTGCGACTACTTTGGCCATGTATTTAAGGTTATCAGACAAGGAATTCTGCTCAAGGAGCTGCTTTCCAAGTCTCGTGATGTTATCAGCTTCATGTATGCAAACTTGTTCAACGGGTGCACTTCGACACTCGGTGGTTAAAAGGTGTTGCCGAAGGGATATGATACGACATTCAAAGGCATGCTGAATTGATGTTAAGGCTCTTCCACCTTGTTTTTGTTTTATTATAAAATCTGGTAATTAGTCATATATTAATTAATATCGATTAATTATCAGTAGGCCAGCACATCTAAAGAATCAAAGAGATTCAGAAATATTATCTGCAATCTCAGGGGATTAAGGTACATTTTAAAAAATAACGTGGACCACTAACGTGGACAATTAATGCGTTAGAAATAGATCACATCTTGTGTCTATTAAGACCTAAATTGTTCTCAACATGAAATATAGCAGCATACCAAAAACGTGAGCGGGCGAGACATTTAAAATCACCTAAAAAAAGCATTAGGCGGTCTATGTCACTGTTGATGTGGAAATTATGTGTGCTTGTTAGTATCTTCCAGGTATTAACAGCAATGGCCCAGATCTCATCAAGTGTTCAATGAAGCAGCCCAAATGTTGGTATGAGTACAGGCACTGCAAACGCATTGTGGACCACTATTTTATTGAATGCAGAGAGTTCCGAGGTCCAAACTTTCTTTATTCGACTCTAATATTTTTTAGTGATACGTGTTCTGTTACAGGTGCCATTGTATGATATGTTTTCATCCACCCCTAGTTACCTGTAACATTCCTCATCAGATAGAGGGAAAACAAGTCATTGATGGAGTTGTTGCTAGTATAGTTTACAGTTTTCCCTCTTTTCACAACCATATAGCAACATTTATCCTGACCAACCTCCAGCCCTATATCCTTTGAGAATGCTGTAACAAGGTTAAAGCTCTTTTTCATCTCGTGCATATTCTTCGCATATAGTTTTAAGTCATCCACAAAGAAACAGTGTATGTATGTATGTACGTCAGTTCGTGCGTGTATGTCTATGAGTGTGAGTATATATATATATATATATATATATATATATATAT
>NC_068998.1:31544931-31545619 GCF_001194135.2 Octopus bimaculoides
ATATATATATGTATATACACACACACATAGTAACCGACTAAGGGATAAAATTTCAGTATTTACTATCGGTATCAGTTACTCGTGTTATCTCTGGGTATGCAGGCACACTATGCTTGTAGAGTACAGGTGACAGTAGAATAAACAAAAGTTTATTAGGAACCAGATTTTAATAATTAGAAGATGCAGAAAACTTTAGATCAACAAACAATTGGACCACGTCTGTAGCTAATTTAATACAAAACATGACATATATTTTCCCTAGACCATTGCTAGATCACTCTTTTGCCCCTAGACCATTGCTAGATCACTCTTTTGCTTACTGACTTCGAAGCCCTATGATGGAAGCTTGTATCATTCAAATATATTAGGCCTCCTGGCTTCTTCTCTAGGCCATGTTTTCTTTCCTATTCCCTCTTCCTTTTGTTTATTTTCTGGATGCTTTTGTATTCACTCTGATGAAGTTCCATGTTCTAGTTCCAATATCCTATGAAGATGAAGAGTATTATTTTCGCAATTCTTTCGTAGGCACTGACTAACACCGGAAGCGGAAACGGCCGTAAGAATTGTTATATCACATAAATGTTATGTCATGTTTTGTATTAAATAATAAGCTACGGATATAGCGGGAAATTTAGACAGTAGCAGCAGGTATAAAAAGGGGAATTTGACATGACAATCAGTCGGACGC
>NC_068998.1:31545719-31548184 GCF_001194135.2 Octopus bimaculoides
ATATATATACATATACATACATACATACGTATGTTTGTCTCCTCGCATCGCTTGACAACCGCTGCTAGTTTGGTTATGTTTCCGTAACTTTGTGGGGTTTGGCAAAAGAAGCCGATAGAATAAGTAGCAGGCTTAAAAATCTAAATATTAGACTCGATTCGTTCGACGATACCCTTCAAAGCGGTACATGCAAATGTACACATACAGTGAAAAGAAATAAGGATTAAGTCCAAGCAAGTACTTTGGTAAGTACTCCGTTTCATAAACCCGGTTAATAGAACGACTAATAAAGAGTAGCAATCCGTTTGTGTTACGCATATCATGTGACAGGTGCAACACTGTAAATTCAAGGTTCTTCACCAATAAATAGGCTGGTATATTAATCACAGATTATAACTGCAGTCAAATAAAGAATGAAGAATATGTTCATGAGATACTTTAATCGTTAACATGTTTCGAATGATCCAATAAGTCGTGTCTATTACACACTATGGTTTGCAGGCTTAATCGATCAATTATTTGATCAATTAATAACCCAATTCATGGAACAGTTATTCTGCGATACATTCTCTTCGGAGCTTTCAAGTATCTCTCTTTACTCTCTTTACTCTCTTTTACTTGTTTTAGTCATTTGACTACGGCCATGCTGGAGCACCGCCTTTAGTCGAGCAAATCGACTCCGGGACTTATTCTTTGTAAGCTTCGTACTTATTCTATCGGTCTCTTTTGCCGAACCGCTAAGTGACGGGGAATAAACACACCAGCATCGGTTGTCAAGCAATGCTAGGGGGACAAACACAAACACACAAACATACACACACACATATATATACATATATACGACGGGCTTCTTTCAGTTTCCGTCTACCAAATCCACTCACAAGGCTTTGGTCGGCCCGAGGCTATAGCTGAAGATACTTGCCCAAGATGCCACGCAGTGGGACTGAACCCGGAACCATGTGGTTTGTAAGCAAGCTACTTACCACACAGCCGTCGAATTGTTTGGTGGAAAATAGACGCAATCAGAGTTTGTGGAAGGGAAGACAGCTAATACTAGACCTAAATTTCCTCTTAATTACTATCATCTTTATGGCGAGTTCATACTCGTGAGAGGTAATTCCCTTATGAGATGCTGGCGAAATGAAGTCCGTGAGAGAAACGATTGGAAATAAAGCCTGTTCAATGTTTATATTAATCTGTCAGTTAAGCAGTAGAGCCGAGTAAAAATCTAGGTTTAGTTGAGTGCGATCTAACATTTAGTAGAAAACAGAATGTGATAAAATTACCTTTCTAAATTACTTGACTATTTAAAGTTAACTATCGTTAAATAGAATTCTATTAAAAAAGACTTAAACTGAATTACGTTTGCTGCGCTAATTATAAACTCGTGATTGGAAGGTTGCGTTAAATTTAGAAATTTGATAATATTATTTAGTGAGTATATCAAAAGTGAGGAATGAAAATCATTAGAGAGTGATTTAATTATTGGGTAAACTAGCTCAACATACGAGTATTTGGGAGAGGATTTTTTGCAAGATTAAATCGTGGGTGGGTTAATAACCAATAAGTTTTTAAATTGAACTCATTCGAGGCGAAAGGAAATTCCAGTCCTTATTCTGAGCTTATAAAGCAATCTAGACTCAATTTTAATGAAACAGGTATATCTAATCAGGATAATGAAAATGATAAAATATCATGTGTCTAGTCAGGATGTAACGGATGATAATATCTCAATGTCTCATATAGTAGCCTACAATAAGTGAAAATTCTTATAACTATAAGCCTAATGAGTTATGTCTTGTTGGGTCCGTAGAAAATAGATAACCATTGTTTAAGGGAAAATATATATATTGTTTGATAAGAACACTTGGAAGTGTCTATCCGTATTCAGGCACTTCTGCTACAAAATTCAAGGCCAAAAGAATAATCGCAAAACTTGCTTTAAATACGGAAGTAGAGTTAAATAACCCCATACTTAAATTACTTTTTAATGATTCTTATTCTTCACTTCTGATATATCCACTAGATAATGTTATAAACACTCCTTTCCTAACTATTTCTAAACTTGACACTGCCTTCCAATCACGAGTTTATAATCATCACACCTAACGTATTTCAGTTTAATTGCTTTTTAAACTTTTAGTTAATAGCATTCTAGTTAGCGATAGTTAACTTTAAATTGTCAAATTATTTAGAGAGGTAATTTTATTACACTCTGGCATAAATTGCAATAAAAATTACTACCATTATACGGAGGAGTACTACTATGATAGAGCATGGTTTAGAGTAGTTAACATTATTCACCCTGAGGTTCCAAATGAATTTGGCCAATAACAAAAGGTTTTCTTTACTTTTATATAATATTTAAAAGAAGTAATGCGATTATTCATTCTAGCCTCGAATTTTGTAGCGAAATAACCTAAGAAATAATAGACACTTCGAGGTATTATTATCAAACATTATAT
>NC_068998.1:31548194-31556536 GCF_001194135.2 Octopus bimaculoides
TGTGTGTGTGTGTGTGTGTGTGTGTGTGTTGTAAGAAATCCTATCCCAAATAAACGAAAGTTGAATTAATTAACTCGATATTTTTAATGATTGTAATTCTTCACTTTTGATATACTCACTAAATAATATTATCAACAATGTTATCAACATTCCTTTCCGAACTATTTCCCAATATAGCCTTCCAATCACGAGTTTCTAATTGTTACACTTAACATAATTTAGTTTAATTCCTTTTTAATGTTTTAGTTAATAGAATTCTATTTAACGATATTAGTTGTAGTTTAACGATTGCAAACTTTAAATTGTCAAAAAATTTAGAAAGTAATTTTATTACATTTTGTTTTGTACTAAATGCTGGATCGCACTCAACTAACCCTATTAAATAGGCTTTATTTCCAATCGTTTCTCACACAAACTTCATTTCGCCAGCATCTGATGACGGAATTACCTCTGACAAGTATGAACTCACTGTAGAGATAATAAAAAATGTGACGAAATTTATGTCTAGTATTATGTCTTCCAAAAAATTCGACAGATATTTGAAAGCACCGACGAGAATAGATCGTGAAATAACTGTTTCACAAATTGGGTTATTGATCGATCAAATAATTGATCGATTGAGCCTTCAAACCATAATGTGTAATGGATCCAACTCATTGGATCATTCGAAACATGTATATTTCTTCGATCGAGCTACTACTTCTCTGCATTTGGGAGGTCACAGCTCCGGTTCTACGGGCATGTGATTAGAATGTCGCAGGAAAGAACCAGAAGACGGATTCTGCAATCCAAGTCAACCGATAGACCAAGCACAAGATGGTTGGATAATATCCATAAGTCTACGTTGATTATATTTGAGAATCCCACCGGAAAGTCAAGTGATAGTTATCTCTGATGCCACCCTATAGACGAGGTGACGACCTTTTCAGGAAGAGTAGGCGGAGAAAATAGACGGGTAAATTTTTTTTTGGCATACCACACACACACACACACACACACACACGTGATAGTATCAAACAGTGAGAATGAATGGTTAACGCGGCAGTTGGCGGATACATATTCCTCAATTATGGACTAACAATGCTCTGCTGTTAATGGCCCCCGCTTTGGATAAGAATACACGCTAAACGAGATTACACATTCTAATATAGTATATATATATATATATATATATATGTAATTAACTAAAAAAAAAACGAAGTAAAAACACAGCAAGTAAAAAACAACGCGAGGACATGGTATATGCAAAGTATTAAAAGACGCTCAAGGAAGGAAAGAAAGGTTGCTTTACGTTTCGAGCAAAACTTTTTTTTCAGAAACAGGAGACAGAAGAAAGTCCAAGAGAAAGGGATGACAGAGGAAAAAAATCGCCAACAATCCTCACACGTACACACACACACAAACACCCCTCACACATACACACACGCACACACAAACGTATGTATGTATGTATGTATGTATGTATGTATGTATGTATGTGTGTGTGTATGTATGTATGTATTTCGGGAGATTATAGTCCCTGTCAATGTATATGTATACAATTATGTGCTCTGACTACATCATTATAGCGTTTTAGCTTTATTTTTAGCAGTGTAGGTATGTAGGTGTTTCTAAAACCCTAGTCATGTCTAGTGACAATTGTAACTATTACTGGATTGAAAAGATCATTTTGTGAGACATGATTCTTGTGAACCATCATATGTCTTTCCAGAACCGAAATCGATTTGAAAGTCCTTTCACACACTATGCATTTCGAATCACCAGTTGCTCTTTGATGGGACTTCAGATGGTTGACAGACCCAGTCTAGGAAAGGAGCACGCAACCACACGTTTCACACCTCCAGCACTTCATGTTCCCGTTGAGGTTCTCTGAAGCCAGCGCTTTGGGCTTCGTGCTCATGGTGACCTTCTACAACTATTTAACAACCTTCCCTTACACACTTCGTCCACTCAACTCTTTTCAGAGCTTATTCTTCCCAGTTCTTAAATTGATTTGCAGTTTCTGCAGGCTGCCTTTTGTGCAGTCTTCGTATATTTTGCTTTTGGTTTGGGCTGAGAACGCTTTTGTGCAGTCTTTGTATATTTTGCTTTTGGTTTATATTGAGGACACTTTCCAATGTACATTTCATTATAGAACAACTGCTTTGGAATCCTATTATCTATCATGTGCACAACATTGCCTGCCCAACACATCTGTGTAGATATGATGAATGACTGGATGCTTGTGCATCCTGCCTTTGCATATATATACAGACATATGTCTGCCTTTGCATATATACAGACATATGTACATACGTATATACATGCACGCATGTATGCATATAGGCGCAGGCGTGGCTGAGTGGTACGAAGATTGCCTTTCGGAAACGTTGCACGTTCTGTCCCACTGCGGGACACCTTGGACAGCTGTCTTCTACTATACCTCAAAACCGAGCAAAGCCCTGTGAGTAGATTTGGTTGACGGAAACTGAAGCCCGTTGTATATATATATATATATATATAAATACACACACACACACACACACACACGTACATACATACATATATACATGCATGCCTACATACATACATATATACGTACGTACATACACACAGACACATAGACACACGTATATGTATGTATGTGTATATAAATATATATATATATTTGTGTGTGCATGTGTGTGTGAGTGTATGTATATAATCTATGCTTGTGTAACTTTGTGTGTGTTCTGTTTGTCCCTCACCAGCGCTTGACAACAAATGTTGGTTTGTGTAAGTCTGATGTGGTAACACTGTTAGGGCCCCTGCTATGAGTAAATTTGTATGTCTCGGAATTGTCTCGGGAAAAGGTGCACTCCACAGACACCACAACAGTTCCAGAGCAAATGAGGTTTTTCAACTCTTTAGTTGCTCATCTTAGAGCTGGTATATCCATACAAATCCTGCACCCTGATAACTGTTGGTCTCGGAGCGCTTGTATCAGTGCACTACAAGTGTGAAGGACGTGAGAATGGGACTGGCTCTGCACAAAACATGCTCACTATAATAACATTCAAAGCCCCCTTCTTAAGTCCAGTAGTAGAATACTGTGCAGCTATGCCGAAGAGAGTCCACCATATATATATTCAAACATGCATTCCTTCATTTACACACACACACACACACACACACACACACATATGACAAAGCCTGTTTACTCAGGTCTCCCCTCAAGTAGCAGCTGGTGACAATGGACATAACCTTCTCTCTCTCCTTTTTCCCCCTCTCTCACATTATTTTAAACTCTTTTTAACCTAACTTTACTCTGCTTACTTATCTTTGGTTAACTGCTTCATTCTCCTTTTTCACTTTCTCAATTTTTCCTTTCTCTTAATTTCAATATCATTTTCATTCTCCAATGGCTTTTCTTTTGCACCTCTCTCCCCCTCTCTTTCTCTCTCTTTCTTTCTCCCCTCTCTCTCGCTGTTTCATTCCCGGTCATTTTTGCTCCCTTTTGACTAAATACTTCTCTCACTCCCTTCTCTCGTTTCCCCTTTTCCCCTTCTGCTTATCTGTGTCGATATATCCGACTGCTTATCCATCTATCCGTCTACCTCAATATATATATATATATATATATATATATATATATATATATATGTATACATACATATACGTATATGTATATATAGATAGTCTTACATATATGCGTGCGTGTATGTACGTTTGTGTCTGTATGTACGCGCGTTTCGTGTGTATGTATATATGCATTAAAATGTGTTTGTCAATCAATCTATCTATACATATACGTATTTATGCACACATACACACGCGCACACACAAGAACTGACTCTGTTTCTTTTGTGTCTCTTACTTTAAGTCTTTCCTCTTCTATCTCCACTCATCTGTCTCGCTATAAACGTTCAACTGGTTTTTTTTCTCCATGTTTCTCTCCTCTCTTTATCTGCCTCCTTTCGTTACTTTCACCATCGCCTCTTTTCCTTCTCTCTTGCGCTTTCAATTAGCCTTTCTCTCTCCCTCTTACCTCATTTATTTCTCTTACACTGGCGGAATTAATTTCACGCAGTCTAAATTTCTGGTGTTACACCGTCTCTTAGTATCTTTAACGGAATACCACGGTACACGCTTTTCTATACACAAAATATTCATTACAAATCAAGGAACTTTAAAAATGCCCGGGATAGAAAATAAAGAGAAACGGAGGTAAGTGTTCTCAGGCAACCATGTCTTTTGATTAATTTTGTTTTCTCGTTATTATTGTCATTACTTTAATTTATACTTTTTTTATATTTTTTATTTCATTGGCTAGCACTATTATTATTGTTGTGAAGAGTCGTTAGAGCGTCGCTCAAAATGCTTTGCGGTATTTCTTCCGACTTTCTACATTCTGAGTTCAAACACCTATCGAGGTAAACTTTGCCTTTCCACCCGACGAGGTCGATAAAATAAAGTACCAGTTAAGTACTGGGGTCGATGTTATCGACTAAGCCCCTCCCATCAAAATTGCTGGCCTTGTTATCATTCCATTTTCGGGTATCATTTCTTACTTTCTTGGGGGAAGGGGATTCATAACACGCGCTACTGGTGTTGCTTCTACTACTACTACTACTACTACTACTGCAACAAGCAACAACATCATCATCAACAACAACAACAATTATAATAATAGCTTCAAATTTCGGCACAAGGCCAGAACAATTATAATGGCAATGCTAATGCTTGCGATAAGAACAGTTGCTATAGTGGTTGTGGACGTAATAGCAGTAGTAACAGCAGAAGCAGCAGTAGTAATATAGTGGAAATACTCATCGAAGAGGGAAGAATACGTAAGACGATATATGAAAGAAAAGAGAATTCGTCGAGAGTGAAAGGAACTGAAATACAGAAAATGAAAATAAAAAAGGAGAGCCTGAAATTTTGGATGAGATGTGGAATAGAACAGAGATAAAGCAACCTAAAGTCGCAAGAAGCTCAGAGAACGAGCATAAAATTGAAAGGAGAGAGAGAGAGAGAGAGAGAGAGTGAGAGGGAGAGAGTGAGAGAGAGAGAGAGAGAGAGAGAGGCATGAATGTATACACACAGAAGCATACATATACATGTATGAAGACATAGGAACAGGGAGTGAGAGAGCGAGAAAGAAAGAGGGTGGAGAAGAAGCAGAATGGAACGAAATTTGGCTTACAGGACGTTGCAAGTGTCTTTGAAGAATATGTGTTTTCTAAATTTCTGTCTTTGTGAGACGAACACTAGATGTTGCTAGTCTTGTTTTTTCTTCAATTATAAACATGTCTATAAACACATCTACCGCTCATATATCAGCTTATTTATTTCACGCCCATCTTTATGTTTGTTTTTGAATTCTTTAAAAACTTTGTCTGCCCTTTCTGTGTATCTCCTATTTTTTTCTTTTCTGTATAAGTTGCACAGGTAATGAATGTTATAACACGATACAAAGGTAAATAAAAATAATAATGCCAAAATGAATTGTGAAATTAACTCTGAAAGCGAAAGTAAAGAAATTATTGCACTGATTGGCCATGCTTTACAGGCCGGCAAAGCTGTTTACACGGTATCGTAGCAGAATGACAGATGGATTCAGCTGATCGAATGAACAACTATCGGACGGATTCTAAACAATGTAAATAAAAGAAACGTAAAGAAAAGAGTCGAAATGAAATAGTGAAAGACATAAATACTGAGTAAGAGGAATACATAAAAAAACAAAAAAAAAAACAAACAAAACAGAAAAAGCGTTTCGTAATAGTAGCAACATTGATGTTGTGGATGGGAACCGGTGCATCGGTGAGATGTTAGTCTTGCAGGGATTTTGGACACAGCTATGAATGCGATATTGTAGCAGTAGCTGTAATTCTGAATCATATGCTCATACACGTACACACGCTCACACACACTTGCGCGTGTGCGCGCATATATATGTGTGTGTGTGTGATATATATGCTAAATATTATAGGAAAACACCTATCTATCTATCTATCTATCTATCTATCTATCTATCTGTCTGTCTATCTATCTATCTATCTGTCTGTCTGTCTGTCTGTCTGTCTGTCTGTCTATCTATAAATTCACACTCATACACATATGCACATACACACTATTTATGTGCGTGTATGCATATGTATGCTTACATGCATACACCCACATATCCACAATTGTACGGAGAAAACGTCAATACATCTCTATATTACTGTTTTCCGTTTCTCTTCAGTCTACATAAAATAGTAACATTACTACACCTACGATTGCTGATTGTTACGGTTGTAGTTGTCGTCGACATTGTTGTTGTTGTTGTTAAGCCCTTGTGGCCAATAAAACGAATTAATTATTATTATTATTATTATTATTATTATTATTATTATTATTGTTGTTGTTGTTGCTGTTATTGTTGTTGTTATTATTATTATTATCATTATTATTATTGTTGTTGTTGTTGTTGTTGCTGTTATTGTTGTTGTTATTATTATTATTATTATTATTATTATTATTATTGTTGTTGTTGTTGTTGTTGTTATTATTATTATTATTGGGCCAAATTTTGCAACTGTTGTTGTTATTAACGCGGCGAGCAGGCAGAATCGTTTGCACGCCGGGCAGAATGCTTAGCGATATTTCGTCTATCTTTGTGTTCTGAGTCCCAAATCCGCCGAAGTCGAGTTTACCTTTCATCCTTTTGGGGTCGATAAATTAAGTACCAGTCAAGTACTGAGGTTGATGTAATCAACTATCCACCACGCAAAGAATTTCAGGCCTTCTGCCTATTATAGAAAGGACTACTACTGACTTTTCTAAACTTTATTTCCAGAATCTCTTTTTTTACATGGAAAACAAAAGACATTAAGATCTTTAAACTTTATGATTTATGTATGTATTTCTACATGTGTGCATTATTTATATTATCATATTTGTTTCTGCCATCGGAATGCGGGCATGATGGGACAATGCCTTCAAGAGTTTTGAGCGATTTGAGCATGGGAGTTATGTGATTAATCATTTATTGTGGCACGACTGTCACGAGAGAGGAAGGGGATACAACATATAGACAACATTGGTTCTTCGACAGTGGTAAACGTATAAACACGGACACAGCATACAAGTGCATATTCATCTATCACTCATACAATCAATCTGTCTGTCTGTCTGTCTGTCGGTCTGTCAGTCTCTCTACCAATATGTATGTAGGCGCGCTCGCGCGTTATGCACTCACACACACACACACACACACACACACACACACACACACACACACACACACGGTGTGTTTTGGCCAAGTTTCTGACTTGTGAATACCAATCATTAGGTATTGGTCAACTTGAGCCTGTTGTAGAGTAAACTTGAGCAAGATGTCATGAATGGGATCTAGTTCGTAACTACATGACGAATCAAACTGGTCTAAGATCACAACCATGACTACCGGTAATGTGTGTGTGTGTGTGTGTGATGTTAGCACTGTGTATGTCTACACGGTTGAACTATGAAAAATGCAGAACTCAATGCCTACGAAATGTAACTCAAATATTATTTGTAGTTCGGAGTAGTATTTCGTTACTTCAGGCTTCAAAATATTACCGTATCCATGAAGAATCCGTTGTATAATCATCAAACGACAAAGTTGTATTAGAAATATTAACCTTTCACACTTTATGCAACTGGCTTTCGATTTGCACGGCCCTCGTTTTCCATGGTTTACTTTTAGCACGGCCTAGATTTCGTTGATTTTTTTTACGATTATAAAAACTCATGTTTGTCGTTTCTATTAACGGTTTTTCGCTTCTCTTTCAATTTATTTTTTTATTTTAGTTCTTCAGTTGTCAAGTAGAACATTCTTTATAAACTAACGCTTCAGTTAAAAATATTTTCTTTTATGTTTTAGTGCATATTCTCCCGTTTGAATGTCGAGAGTGAATTTCAAATATCAAGACAGTCAAATTCTCAGCAAATGAAAATAAATATAATAAACAACTTCAGAATAGAAAGGTTTCAGCAGAAATTGTAAAACAATTTAATATGATCAATTAAAAAGAGCTAAGAAGAATCTGAGTTAGTAAAATTACTTGATCTTCAATAATTTTAAGACATACATTATGGAAGCAGTGAAAAATGGTCTGTTATTTTAAATAGATAAAGCCCAATATTATGGTAATATCTATCTATCTATCTATCTATCTATCTATCTATCTATCTATCTATCTATCTATCTATCTTCACAGTCACATCGTTCCGGGTTCACTCCCACAGCGTGGTACCTTGGGCAAGTGTCTTCTACTATAGTCTCGTGTTGTCCAAAGCCTTGTGAGTGAATTTGGTAGACGGAAACTAAACGAAGCGCGTCGTGTATATATATA
>NC_068998.1:31557781-31564904 GCF_001194135.2 Octopus bimaculoides
ACACACACACACACACACACACACACACACACACACACACACATGTATATATATATATATACATATACATATATGTTTCGGAATAGTCATTCTTTTTCTTTTGCCAAATAAACATACGCACTATATATATATCAGTTCGGAAAGCTTTCGTCACACTTATATGACCTCTTCAGTGACCCTTTTATCCACGTGTATCCTCCTGCTCCGCTTAGGCCATTCTGTCCTATGGTGTGTTTCCTTATCTGCGCATGCGGATGCTTCTGTAATAACAATGTGTGTATGTGTATATGTGTGTGTGTGCGTGCGTGCGTACGCATGTCTATGTGTTTCGCATGTGTACTTGACTCTTACTTTCGATATTCTTGTATCCCTCTGTGTCTGTGTGTTCGCTCACGCTGCTGCCATCGTGGTTGTTGGTGTTCGTGTTGTTGTTGCGGCCGTTAGTGAAGTTAGTGAATGTGTGTTTGTGTGTGTATATGGGCTTGCTTACTATGTTGTTTCTATCCGTACACTTTATAGAAGTTTCTTTATTTTATTTTTTTATTGCCTATGAACCTCTATTTCTTATATTTATCATAGGTATGAGCATGTTTGTTTTGTGTGTGTATTACACCGTTTGTAGCTGTTTTTCCCCTTCTGTTTTAGTTGTCGTGTTGCGTGGTGTGGTGGTAGGGCTGTTATTGTTCCATTCGTGTTTTCTATTGAGGCTTGGTCTGTCTATTACTATGTGTGTGGCTTCTGTCATCTAAGTGTCGTGTCAGTTCTATGCGTTGATAATACCTTAACCTCTATATTTTAAACCGAGCCTCTATGTTGTACTTGAGCATGTTGGTAGAGCACAGACGAGCTTTTCTTCTCTTCGAACCCCCGCCAGTGTTCGCCTATTCGCTGCCCTATACTGCGTGTCGTCTCCCCTATGTAAGTTGTCTTGTTTCTGCACCGCCCTTCAGCACGCCGTAAGCTATAAACTACATTCCTAATCTTACAGTTAACTAGTGGGTTCATACTATACAACTGTTCTCCGTACATGGGGACCTATCGAAGGGATATGTTTTACACATCAGAGATTTTATGGGGGTTCCAGGCCTTTCTATTACTTTAATCCGTAGATTTACCTTATGTAATGCTTTTCTAAAAAAGTATGCTAGTTCGCCACCGGTGGTAGCATCAACGAACATGACACTTTGGTATTTTTTGTTGTCATACCATGAGTTGGCCTTATCTATCTTTTTCATGATCCTTTTCTTGTTGTTTCAGGATTTACTCTTGTATAGCTGGCAGATCCCATTTGCATCACTCTCTATGATGGCCTTGTACCTAGCCCTGGCTCCTTTGTACACTCTAATCCTGTTTCTTTGGTTGTAGCCAGAGAATCACATGCAGTGGATGAAGTGTTGTATGTGTCTTTCCAATTCCACAGGGTCGCACATGCGGGACACATTCCTCATCACTCTCACCAAGTCCATTATTAGAACAATAGATTTGGCGTTGTCCGCAATAGCTGCGTTCTTGTGGACAAAGCATTTAGAGTCCATGGGTTTGGCATAAGGGAAATAAAGGATCTGGACCATACTATTCTTGGTTTCCCGCCAGAGTTCTGTGTCTAAGACCAGTAACCTATGGTTAGGGTGCTTGTTACTTTGATACTCTGGTGGATGGAGTTAGGTATTTGATGAAGGCTCTCCATAATGTTAGCTTCTTGTTCATCGATATTATCTTGAGCGGGGTGCTTTGGCCACTATGTTGATATCACCCACATAGCGGGAGTACATGGTTAGGATGATGGAGTTTTCTGTTAATCAGTCTTTGAGTCTCCTATCCTACCATATTATAAATAGCTAAGCCACATCGCCAGCGATACTGTCACCGATGGCTGCACCTTCCTCTTGGGCGTATATTTTATTATTAAATTTGAATTTCTGGACAATGGACATAAGATAAAATAAGAACAGTGATAAACGAGTGAAGAACGAGTATATAGTGTGTGTTTCTTTGGCAAAAGAAAACAAGAATGACCACTCTGAAATATAACGGCATTTGTTTCAATACACAATTTCATATCAGGAATCTTGCAACACAAAGAATCACTTGAAACCTCAGGCTCTATGCTGTTTCTTCACTTGACGTATCTGTCTTCATAGTGACCGTTCCGAATTGTTTTTCTTGTCTTTTTGTTTGGTTTTGCCTTGTTTTGTTTCGTTTTTCATGCTTTATAATTCTATGCTTTTCAGGCTGGTGCATTCGCCCTTTAGATTCTGTGTATTTATCTTTTTGTCTCCTCTTTACCTCATAATTTTACTCGTGTTATCTGTGTGAGTTTGTGGGCATGTGCACACACACACACACACACACACACACACACACACACACACACACACACACACACACACACACACACACACACACACACAGATAGACAACAAAGCAAAAACGAAGAATACTAAATATAAAACTGAATGTATATATGTATGTATGTATACAGAAACACATTCACACACAAATAATCATTTGTAGGATTCATTAGAATCTAGGTATTTTAACGTTTAGGACTCCGAGAAAAACTCGAGTTACTCATGTACGTCAAGGTATCATGTATCTATAACACAATATACGCGTATATATACGAATACACTCACTCACACACACATACACTCGCGCACACACGCACGCACGCACACACGCACACACACAAACACACAACCACACAGACAGACACACACGCAGAGAAGTTTACGATCCAATGCAAACTATAGGTCCAACATACGGATCGTTCTCGGTATCGCGTTTGTATAAAATAAGAAGCAAATGGATTTTAAAGGTTCATAACAGCTATTTAAGGAGCATTTTTTATTGATGAATAGATCGATTACATCACGAAAAAAATCGGCTTTCATCCGGTAAGTTTGAACCAATGTAGAAGATTCCGAGTAACCCGCTTTGTTAGGCATTGTTCAAACGATGCCTAACAAAGAAGGTCGCTCGGAACCTTCTGTACACACACACACACACACACACACACACACACACACACACACACATGTATATCATAGGAAAAAGGAAAACAAAGCCAAGGCAGGACGAGAATCGCAGGTGATCTAGAGTATTTAATTAGGGTAAGGTGAATGAAAAAAGAAGTAGAAGTAATTAATGCCTTACAGCTGTTTCTGGGATATCCAAGGTGATGGGTAAACATTTCTATACACTGGGTATCCCGTCATCAGAGATAAGGTGTGTATGCAGAAAAGTTCCAGACAGAATTCACAGTATATAGAAGAATAAAGCAGTAGATAGAAGTATAGCTCCTTAAGTATAATATTTTTTTCTCTCACACGCTAACTACCCGATCTATTCCTTTAATCTGAATGAATCATTCAAAATACTGCCTGGATTTACCCGTGGTTATATTAAGAGTCTATACTTTTACGAAACTCCATACCTTCTGAAACAAGATGAACTGTGAACTTTATTCTTCTATTCTCTGTCGAGAACTTTACTGCATACACACTTTGTTTCTGATGACAGAATACCCAATGTATGGGAATGTTTACCCGCCACTTGGGATATCTACCAAACAGCTGTAAGACATTAACTACTTCTACTTCGCCCTTTTTGATTCACCTTACTCTAATTAAATACTCCAAATGACCTGAGATACTTGTCCTGCCTTGGTTTTTTCTTTTTCCTTCCGTATATGCCTGCTCACTCGGAAGCCTACTACGGATCCCTAGCTCCAGCCTCAACTGAGAACTTGGAACCTAATGGATGACCAATTATAGCACTTATGCAACATACCTATTGGTTTAGATCATCAGTGAACTAAACCCTCCATATTCTCCATATATATATATTTATGTATACATATATACAAACATAATACATACATGAATATATATATATTATTAAACAACACGAACTTGACTACAGTCTACCACCCAGACGTAACGCTAGACCTGAAAACGGGCAAGTACTATGATAAAACTGTACACATTCACAGAAGGTCGAATATCCCCCCATCACAGCAGTAATTAGAAAGCTAGTATCAGACGTTAGCAAAAGAATACCGAAACTTTCAACCGATAGGGAGATCTAAATTGACGCATTAGCGTGGAGTGGATTTTCCGAGAAGTTAACATATATGGAGGAACCCCAAGCTTTCCCGCTGCATCCAGAGAGGATCAGAAAGATAAAGATAATCTGATTCAACCCTCCATTTAACCAAGAAATTTCCACCAGCATGGTTATGAGTTTCCTGTCGTTGATTTAGAAGCATTTCCCCAGAGATCACAAGTTCTATAAGCTTTTCAACCCACATAACGTCAAGGTGAGCTACTCCTGCTTAGATAATATCCCTACCAATATTGCACGCTACAATAGACGCAAACAAACATGCACCTGCACAACCTACATATCGTACTTCCATATATTTGCATATTTATATGTGTTCGTATATATTGTGTGTTTTTCTATGTATGTGCTTATAAAATATGATTGATGTGTATTGAATTCATGTGTGTTTGCGACTTATATGCATACATCTGTGAATATGAAATTTATAATTAAAACTGTGGAACTGCATTGCGTAAAGATGTTTAGTGGCGTGCGTGTGTGTGTGTATGTATGTATGTTAGTACGTTTTTATTCGAGTTTTAGTTAATTTCTTCTTCAGGTAGTTGAAACTGAGTGGATTTGGTGAAAAAGCCTAATATTTCTAGATTTTTGTGTAACGCTATAAATATATAGCTGAATGCACCTATGATGATAGGTCCAAATGAGAATTCATAGTCATGGTACAAGAATGGTAAGTTTCGCATAAGTTCTCTTTTCCTGGACTTTTAATGGTACATTCACATCTGCTCGGCAGTTGACCCCGGCTACAGTGCGTGACTTGGCTTCCCTGTCCCATAGAACAATATGAAGTCTGTTATGTTAGCACCGAATTGCTATTTTTATTGGAACGTTCCACCAGTATTCCTTGCTTTTAACGGTGTGAATGCATTCTGATTCTGACATACCTTTGATGTATACATCAGGATAACCTTTTCAACGGATAGATTTGTAAATAGACTTTGCAACTATATCATGCCTCAAGGGCAGGAAGTATCTCATTGAAATTTTGGGGCAGGTGCTGATGATGTGGGCTATATCTTCCACACTGGTATAGCATAGTCGATATTCTATCATAACGTAAAGGTTGAGTGGTATCTTTGTCTCTCTTGTTAATCAAGTATTTAATAGCTACCTCCTATTCTTAGGTGGGGTGTAATATATCTATCACAGGTTCATGAGAGGCTACTCTTCCTGTCAATGCTGCTGTTATCCTGTAAGTTACGGGGCATGGACCCATATATTGTTTTTGGTATGATGCGTGCTTCTCTCCCAAGCTTTTGTTAGGTAGGCTAGGCCCAACCTCCTTAGGGTCGTATGAGACTGTTGTATTCTCAGAGTACCTTCTCAGCAGTTCT
Source organism: Octopus bimaculoides (assembly GCF_001194135.2). Classification (NCBI taxonomy): domain Eukaryota; kingdom Metazoa; phylum Mollusca; class Cephalopoda; order Octopoda; family Octopodidae; genus Octopus; species Octopus bimaculoides. The sequence goes on from NC_068998.1 coordinate 31,563,244, forward strand.
TCCCTCTCTTTTGCTCTCACTTTTGAGTATGCATTTAATGTACTCGTTTCTTTATTTCTTGTTCAGTAGGAGTTGTTTGATTGATGCAATGTGACATTCAAATGCTGTTTGAACTGACTGTATACCTCAAAGGCCATTTCTTTACCTCACATAAATCCTATCGGTGTCGCCGTTGTGAAAGTTGCTAGTGGAGGTCAATATTTTTCTGGTTTTGATGCCCAGGCTGCAGATCTCATCAAGTGTCCAGGTCAATATACCAAATGTTAGTACTAGCAGTGGTACTGCAAAGGCATTGTAAGACAAGGTCTTGTTAAATGCATACAACTCTGAGTTCTGTATTTTCTAGGGTCTACAGAAATACTCTTTTGTTATCCTGGCTTAAGTCACAACATCAACATATGCACATTCTTATCGATGTACATATCTGGTCGACAATCCTTCCTCAATTGATTATCATGTATACACATCTATCTTGACTAAACTACATCCCAATGTCCTGTGAAAATTTTGTGACTAGTTCTAATTGTTTCTTGATGTTGTTCATGTTACCAATATAACTTTAGATCATCAACAAGAAATGTGTAGGTGATATTTAATTTTATTCTTTTCTGCATATCCCAGCATGTCTTGGCATTTTATTAACAGAGCTAACAAGGGGTTCAATGCCAGCACAAACAACACAACAGATAAACTATTACTCGGGAATATGCCTGGTTGATAGCTTAATTCAATTTGTTGCTTTAATGGTTGCCAGTCTTTCAATAGAATTCACTATAGCAGCTGGTACTTTGGCAAGGTATGGTGATTCTATCATCCATGTGCGCCTCACAATGGCAGCAAATAAGGTAGCAGGTACCTCGCTAAATGTAGATACTTCAGCAGCCACGAGTGGGGAAGAGAGGTGAATGTCTTCTCATAGTCAAACCATACTCTCGCAAGGCGTCTACGATGTTTTCAGACTTCAGACAGTACCTCTTTGTTTCTCAAAAGTTGTTCGGTATATCTCAACACTCCCTTCATTCCATCTGCCTGTTCATCAGTCACTATGTTGACTAGAGTACATTTGTACATAACATTTAGACAAGCAATGGGCCTATAGTTTTCTGCTAATTCGATGTTTCATTTTTGGCCACAAGATTCGTTCGTACTATAGCAAGCCAATTTTATATGTCAATCTGACCTTCAACAGTCCTTCGAATACACATATTAATGGTTTTCTGCACCACTGTCCAACTATTAGGTCTCTTCTACTCGCCTTCCCATTATGCAGTTTGCCTACAGATAGTGAAACTTTAGATCCATTAAATACACAAAACTGTTATATCAAAGGAACCAAAGACACTTATTCAGCAGAAACACCTGTTGGAATGCAATATGAAGAAAATGATTTTTAATAACTAACTTATACGAATGTTTTGCTCATCGTTCTTCATTATTTTGTCTTGATGATATATTCAGTATTCTACATGAAATACTTTGAAGCGGACTCAAGATTTACTAATCGAAGGAAATACAATTTAATTGTCTATTCTAAACAATTCTAAAGGCGTCCTATCATTCGACAGGGTTAGCTAAGCCTGGATTTTACCAGATTGCTCGTAAAGTGCATATCCAGATTTAAAATCCCTTTTCCTTTTCGTTATATATATATATATATATAT
>NC_068998.1:31566957-31570199 GCF_001194135.2 Octopus bimaculoides
TATGGGGAGAATTCACAGGTGGCGTAGACAACAAACAGATGTATTAGTTTAACGCTCGGGAAGTGAAAAAAGTCTTTAACGTTTCGAGCCTACGCTCTTCCACAGAAAGGAACACAGAAAGAAACAAGGAGAGAAAGGCAAGAATGTCTAGTGGCTAGTGATCTATCATGGCTAATGCCGGACATAGGGGTCACACAGGAGAGCTAGGAAGAAGGGAAGATAATAAAGTAGTGGTGATCTCAAAACGAAGGTGCGCGTGCGTGTGTATAAGAGAGTAAGTATGTGCGTGTGGAAGAGGGCTGGTGACCTTGACGTGTGCGTGTGTGTAAGTGTAGGTGTGCGGATATGGGGCTGGGAAGTGATCAGTGCTAGTGTGTGCGTGGTGATGTTGTGTGGTATGGTGGTGTATGGTGTAGTGGTGTGTGATGGTGTTGTGAGGTGGGGAGGCGAGAGTGGGGAAAGCAAGGGTGGAGTGTGGGTTAGGCTTAGGGTGGGGGTAGAGGTTGGGTATGTGGGTAGGCTGAGGTTGAGGGTAGGAGTGAGTATGTGGGAGTGGGTGTAAGGGACGGGGTGGGTAGGATGGGATCGATAGGGAAGGTGGAGTTGGATTGTGTAGGGTGGGGTTGAGTTACGAGGGAGGGGTGACGATGAAGGGAGAGGAGAGAAGGTGGGTAGGAGTGAAGAAAAGATGGAAGGTGAGTAGGAGTGAAGAGAAGTAGGAGTCGGAGCAAGAGAGGAGAGGTGGGTGGGTGGGAGGAAGTAGGTGTGAGGAGGAGGAGAGGGGAGGTGGTTAGATGAAGAGGAGAGGAGAGTTGAGCCCATGTGGCGCAAAGGAGCGAAGAGAGAAGATTAATCCCTGTTCACGGCGCAAACGGGAGTCAGGATGGCTCCTGTGCAAGGACAATCCGAACATATACAGGTGTTGCAAAGAGTGACTGGTAGAGCGGAAATGGCGCGAGACCGGGGTGTCATTGCCAAATCGGATGTCTCGGAGGTGTTCCGCGAACCGGTCAGCCGAGCGGCGTCCCGTTTGTCCGATGTATGCAAATATAAATTGACCTATATACATATACATGTGTGCTTGTGTGTATGTTTTGCGCGCGTATGAGTATGTGCGCGCGTGCGCATGTGTTCGGGCATCTTTGTATGTGTACTTCGTGTCTGACTAGTAACCTGACGTGTAGTCTATATTGAACTGAAGCAATTTCATTGTTGAAAGATCATTTAGCAATTTCACAACACGGAAAAGGTGTTGTATACATTTATTTTATTTACCTCTTGTGTTCAACCATGAAATATCAAAAACTTTTGGCGTATTTTACCTTGTCAATGAAATATTTCCACTGTATCTCATGCATGCAGTAGAATCAGTGGCTATGTTACAGAAAAGCATCGAACCTTTCTGACATTTCATAATAGAAAAAGCGAGACATGTATATAACATTATTGTATTTTCTTAAATAGCTAAAATGGCTTGTCTATGATATAATTTGACTCACACGCTATCTCCTTTTCTCCCTCCCTCTTTCTCTCTTTCTCTCCTCCCTCTCTCGCTTATATCTCTTTCTCTTTCCTTCTCCTCTCTCTCTCTCTTTCTCTCTCTCTCTCTTTCTCTCTCTCTCTCTTTCTCTCTCTCTCTCTCTCTCTCACATACGTTATACAGGTTGCCTATCGACAATTAATTTGGCAATCACCAATCCGGTTCCATCATCATTCTGACATCAGTTCTCCCTGGCGTTGTTTCAACCTGCTGCAAATTTTTGGTGGCATTGTTAACTGCATAAAAATATTTTTGGCTTTACTTACAAACACAGACAAGGAATTCCAACATGTTTTTGTTTTCCATTTATCATTATAATCAGATCACTTTTATACCCAACCCTGTTTCCAATGAATAAAGAAAATGTTTCCTATCTTGTAACGCGCAAAACCGGACACAGACCATTAAAGGAAAAGTTGAAACTTTGGAAAACTTTACAGCATTGTGTTTGTAAAACGTTTGTACAAGTTACACAACTTTGGCTCTTCCACACTTTATGATATAAAAAATATGTTGCGCTTGTGCAACAAGAACACACAGCACCTGCCAACAACAACAAAACAAATTTAGTGCTGAAAAACGAAGAGAACAATATCTTACGTGTCAGCGGTGAGCTTCATGAAGCACTCTCTTTCCTATAACCTTCCATACAGCCCCAAAACAGTCGAACGTCAAAAAAGACCTGGATGTGAAACGCTCAGCATGCCAAAACAAGATTATGCATGGGTATGTTTCTCGAAGACTTGAAGAGAATAGTAATATTGGACTCGTGGCCGCGACATCACATCACATTTCGAAGGCTATGCATTTGCAATCCAAGAACAGGAGATTGCTACGAAATATCTAATAGTTTCAAGATTAAGTCATATTTCCATAGAAGACACCACACATATGGTTAGCAGCTGCCCAAGAATGTTGTCAAGGCTCTACTTCCCTATGCGACATGACGTCGCAAAATCAACATACAATGCCATTCGAAATAAAAAAAAGACTTCTGGATATTTGTAAATATCATAAAGTTCTAGATATGTTCTAGATATTTGTAAATATCATAAAGTAATTACTACGTATATAATGCTGCTAGAGTACATGAGCCGACGATAAAGACGGGGGTCACTTTGCTAAACTTTTTGAGTATTACATTATGATTTCCATGTATGAATATTCGATTTTTCCAGTTGGAGTTATTGCTGAAATATTGTACACGACGAAAGTTAGTAATTAGAGTGTGAAAATGTGAAAAAAAAAAAAAACTCAAAATAACAGGAAAATATGAAAATTATATTTATCATTCTCTAAATATTGTACAGATTTTATTACTTTTAGTATGCACAATATGTTGTAGTCAATGATCCACTCGTTATTCTACATTATGTTATTTTCTATAATAAATGCTCTATCTAATTTCACAAATGTATTGGGTTGTCTGGAAAGTTCGTGCCGATTTATAGTAGCTGACCTTATTTTAGAACATGGTTGAGTCCATAAAATAGGATTTGACTACATCTCCATTTAGAGCACAGTTTAAGCTATCTTTTCGTGGAAGAAGGTTTATGTTCCTATAACCTGTGTTAATTTTGTAACCCTTTAAAATGGAAGACAAGAAAGTTCATTTTCGGCACTTGATGCTTTTCTTTTTCCGTAACGGGAAAAATGCCTCACAAGCAACTAAAAAAATATGTACAGTTTACGGTGATGTTTG
>NC_068998.1:31570435-31582020 GCF_001194135.2 Octopus bimaculoides
ATCAAGATCCGTCGTTCATGAGCACCTGGTAAAGCTTGGGTACACAAATCGCTACGATGTTTGGGTACCACATGAGTTGAGTGAGAAGAACCTTTTGGATCGCATTTCCATCTGTGATTCGCTTTATAAACGGAATGAAAATGCACTTTTTTAAAAGCAAATTGTGACAGGTGATGAGAAATGGATTATCTACCAAAATGTTCAGAGAAAGCGATCCTGGAGTAAGCGACATGAGCCACCCTTAGCCACCCCAAAAGCGGGTCTTCACCCTAAAAAAGTCTTGCTTTGTGTCTGGTGGGATTGGAAAGGAATTCTGTACTATTATGAGTTTCTCCCAAGTAACCAGACAATTAATTCTGAGAAATACTGCTCACAACTGGACGAGTTAAAAGCAGCAATTCAAGAGAAACGTCCAGAATTGGCCAACAGGAAGGGTGTTGTTTTCCAATATGATAATGCAAGACCGTTCTTTTCTTTGGGAACCAGACAAAAATTGCTGCAGCTCGGCTGGGATGTGTTACCCCGCCCTCCATATTCACTAGATATTGCTCCCTCGGATTTCCACTTATTCAAGTCTCTGCAGAATAGTCTTAGTGGTAAAAATTTCAATTCCTTGGATGACGTAAAAAGATACCTTGATGAATTCTTTGCCATGAAACCACCTCAATTCTGGGAAGAGGGTATTTTCAAGTTAAAGGAAAGATGGAGACACATTGTGCCACAAAATGGTTCATATTTGGTTGATTAAAAATATAATGGCAAGTATTTATTGACCTTTTTCTTTCCTTTAAAAATCGGCATGAACTTTCTGGACAACCCAATACATACATACATACATACATATATATGTATCATACATAAACTATCAAAGTATATGCATATTTACACATGGGCACATGATCTTACAGAGAGGTTACGTACGTTTTCTGAAGGTTTTCAACGGACAGCAGCTTTAATTTATGCAAAAGCTGCGCATTTACAACATGTTTGTCACGTTACGTGCAAAGGCTACAAACGTACATAAGCACTACTGTAGTCTCTCGCCATAACGCGGTTCACCTATCGCGGTTTATTATTTAAGCTTACGTCGATTCCTCCGTGATGTTGTTTTGTATTTATAATAAAATAAATATATACAAATTATAAAAATAATTTAAAAAATACACAGTACAGCACTGTTTCTACTTCGCAGATTCTCACCTATCGCGGGGTTTTGGGAACGTAACACCCGCGATAATCGGGGAATATTGTTCACATTCACTGCATAAGTTTTTAAAGAACAATATTTCTTGTATAGACATGAGAAGGCACCAACACATCTTAGCCTCCTAAATATTCAGTCTGCAATTTCAAATCATATGGAGGCACATGGCCTAGTGGTTAGAGCAGCGGACTCACAGTAGAGGGATCGCTGGTTCGAATTTCATACTGGGTGATGTATGTGTTTATGAGCGAAGCACCTAAGATCTACGCGGCTCCGGTAGAAGATAATGGCGAACTTCTGCTGACTCTTTTGCCACAACATTCTCTCTCTCTTTCCTCCTGCATCTAGCAGCTCATCTGTGACAGTCCGGCGTCCCGTCCAGGTGGGTAACCTATATGCTAATGAAACCAGGAAACCGGCCCTTATGAGCCAGGAATGGCTCGAGAAGGAACAAACAGCAACAAACAATAATTTCAAATTATATCCGTTTTTTTTATAACCCCACCCCCATTTTAAAATTTTTACTTTGATTAAATCGAGAAATACATGCATGCAGTGAAAAAGTTAATAGTGAAATATAACGAAATATATGAAGTAGAATAAGTAATAGTGAAATAAGTGTAAATACAAATGCATGTTGCATATTAAATATATATTGTTCATGTATAGCGTATCATATATATTGATTAGATTTACCAATGAGTAAAAGGAGATAACTCATTTGATCATAAGAAATTATGAACATAAAAACATTGGTTGAGCCTTATGAAACAAAGAAAACAGCTGGCTATTGCGATCATTCTGGTACACCCACTTCAATAGGGTGTTCGAACGTATCGACCTTCGTAATTATTTTTAAACAACAGAAATCTAAACACACACTTATATACACACATTTACATCCTCTTATGCACATATCTACATTGATCAACCCAGAAGTGCATGATCACGAACATTTGATCATACAGCCATGGCTACACCTTTATTATTCTGATATCATTATTATTGTTTTAGAATCGATGAGGCTGTTGCAATACTTCGTCCACTAGCCATATGAACTTTTCTCTGATATGAAAATACGTTAATATGCGATACAGCGTATTAAGATTTGTTGAAGCTTTACCAACATAGTTGGGCAATAGTTGAATAATATAACAGATAGAATATGTCTTAGATTTCATTCCAGAGTTAAGATTGTTTACTTACTGACGTAAAGTGAAAAATAATGAATGACCAACTCTCAAGGTAGAAGAGGTGATAAGTGTAAAATGAAGACTGCTTTACATACCTATGTGGAATTTCCACAATCAAAAAGAACCAAATGTTTCGAGTAAAACACAATTTCGAAAGAAATATATTTCATGGTTCTCTACAAACTTCAAGTCATCTTTCAGTTTTCAAAATAACCGTGGACTTTTCACTAATACTGCTAGTTATTATTGCATGTATATATATGCATATATATACATATGTGTGTGTGTGTGTGTGTGTGTGTGTGTGTGTGTGTGTGTGTGTTGACAAGGGTATGAGCGTGGGCTCTTGAATCTTAATACTTGTACGTGTATCCTGCACGCGTACGCATGTGTTTGCTCGTACGCACGTGTGCGTACGCGTACCTGTGTATACGCGTGAGTGTGTGTATGTGTGTGTGTGTGTGTGTGTGTGTGTCTGTCTGTTTTATGAAGTGATGTGTATATTTGTGTTCATCGAGATACATGTGCACTATCTTTCCACATCGTCATCACTATTTTCTCGATTCTATCTTTTTGACGACGAGAGTCATCAACAACAGGTAGCGAGTTTCACTACAGGGAAAATCAGAGAAGCATCTGTTAAATTTAGCAAAGTAATAGTCATAGTAAACTTTAGAGTTGAAGATAAATCAGTTAGTAACTTAAGAGACGTGCACCGAGGAGGCACCACAAACATCGTACTCGCGGGAAATGCTTTCGACCATTTCTTCAATATGAAAGAGGAAAACTACACAGTCCGAGCCTAGGCACAAAAGAAACCTGTTGGGCCCGGGTGGCAAAAAACAGCACAGCAAGAAAACTAGAATTTGGTCTATAACAGACAACAGTGGGTATGTGTCCATTTCGATTCGAAACAGATGAGTACAGTTTTCCAGCAGCATTTAGCTGAATTGTTCTCAGTGAGCGGTAGAATGCAGACAACAGAATTTGATATCTCTCTACCGAAACTATTTGCCGTGACTGTCGAAACGAAAGACCGAGTCTGCAAAAAAGTGATTTCGGATGAATATATGACAGAGCACATTGCAGCTGACAACAGGCTAGAAATCTTCCTAAACCGGAAATGGTGACGCTACGGAGGAAGGATCCGAAGAAAATTTGTTCGGATTCTTTTTCCTAATACAAATCTTTAAACCTATTAATCTGCTGAACACAGAGTTAAAGACTTTTCCAAAAGTGATTGCCAAGGGTCTGCTGCTTGTCTGGACAAGTAGATTGGAGACGCGAAAAACTACGTTCCCCGTTAGATCTATCCTGTGATGTATTGTAGAGCTAGGCGAGAAGAGACCTGGCTTTGGCGGGCGTTGGTCACTTTGGATTACTCGAAAACTGATGACACGTTGAATCATCGTTATCTGGCAGCTGTCCTAAGAACTGCCACTTTCGGTCCCATCATCAGTAAATGGATCGTCACAGTGCGCAACACTATCTGTTGTGTTGTCAGATTAAACGACCATTTCTCAGAACCGTTAGCATCGAACGCTCAGTTCGTCAGGGCTGCCCCACCAAACACACACACACACACACTTTCTCTCTCTCTCTCTCTGTGCTTTCTTGCATGCTTTGGCTATGAAATATTTTCTACGGATGTTGGAAACTCTGAGAGTTATCCCACTCGGACTGAGTCATAGGAAAGACGTGTCGGCATAGGCTGGTGATGTCGTTATCATGGTATCGAACACTTTAGATATAGAAGCCGTCAACACTTTACTGTAAAGTACTAGGAGTATAGAAGAGCCCACTTGAACCGGGATAACTCCGTGATCTTGCAACTAGGCACTTGTAGAGGCAGCAATTTCTATCGTTATACTGAAGGCCCGGTAAAAGTTCTTGTCAATTGGTTCAGATCAGACTTCCTGGTGGATAGAAATTGAAAACAGGGCATGAGTAGAGCAAGCATTTTACTCTGAAAATTGGCCAATGCGAGGTTGTCCCTGATCGGTCGGTTGGAAGTGGCTAATGCCAACAGCACCTTGGTAGTGTACAAACTGACAGCTGTACCTTGTCTCAAGAAAAGTCTGACGCATGACCAGATTGAAGTGCGTGCATTTCTTCCACTTATTGTGGAAGGGAGATGTTCCACTGGTCAAGAAGTCGATCTGCTGCCAACATCCGTGCAATATTGTCCCTATTGATGTGCAGGCACACAGGAGGTTGATGTACGTGCAGAAATATCTAGATTACTTCGATGATGGCAACAACAACGAATACGACAGTTAACTGGTGTGGGCGTTTTTCCTGCGTCACGTCTTTGCACAGCTCCTCTCCTTAACTGAGCTGTAATCATGCGTGCGTTCAGAGTAGCTCATGGTTTGGCATCTAGAATATTCCCTGGTTCTCACAATACTCTACTGGCTATGCCATCGGCAGGAAACAACTCTAGATTTCTGCAGAGGGTTAGCTGAAAATATGAGGATAATATCCTGGGATCCATCTGGGCGACGATGACATCAACTTGAGTAGTCTCTTCTGGAATACTTTCAGGTTTTCGACCATGGACAACTTCCAAAATTCCTTGATATGGCAGTGTTATATGGAGGCATCATTAGTTCGAGACAAGCTCTACAGGAATCGAAGCGTCAATATAGTCTATTGTTATAAAACTTTCTCTAAAATATTAACTCTAATTTAAAATGTATACACCCCCCCCCCTACACATATTTGCATAATCTATTATATTTATATTTTTTTCTCTTTCTGAGGAACAAAAAAAGCAATGACATCTTTTATCAGTAGATTTGTCAACTACACTTTGGAAAACGTACCACTGAAACATTTCATTAAAAAATGTGTAAATGTGTATATTGTCAGAAAATAAATTTGTGGGCGGTAACAAACAGTTGTTATGCTATATCTTAAAAGAATTGAAGGGAATTAATTAGAAACTTGAAAATAGCCAATAAAGATGGTATGATATATTGCTTTGCTAAATGAAAATGAAAGAACAAATATCGGGCAGTTAGAATTTGTATCAACTAAGCAAAACTCTAAAAACCGTATTTATGAATCAAATACTTCAACAAAATACACAAATATTTCGAACATCTGGAACAAGAAACTTCATTTATGCAAATTTGATTTCCAGAAAATGATAAGAACAACAATAAAGTTGACACACACGAAAGATGAATTAATTCGACATCGATAAATCTTCTGAGAACATTCCAGATAAAAACAAGGAAAGAAGAATCAAAGTAATAAAAGCAACGTCTAGAAAGAATAACTCTATCCAAATTCAGAATGGAGATATAAATATTGGGTTATTGCATAATTATTGCGGCATTTTTTCAACAAATTTTATTCAACAAAAACAATAACAACATGTAACAAAAACATCTTTAAATGATGGTTTGACCGTCTGCGAAGCAAATGGGGAGCAGTAATTGAAGTAGATGGTGAATATGCTCCGGAATAATCATTTAAAGATGTTTTTGTTACATGATGTTATTGTTTTTGTTGAATAAAATTTGTTGAAAAAAAGCCGCAATAATTATGCACCAACCCAATAGTAATGCAACCACTAATGAAGAGAAATATAAGATAATCGGTGGGGAAATATTTATTGAAATCTCCAAGAAAGCAGAAAGAACACTTTGTCATAGTATCTGTAAACAACGTAAGGAATAAATTGAAAATGAAGAAATGATTTCGCTCCATAGACGGGCACTCCTCGCAGTGCCCGGTAAGGTCTTTGCAAGGGCTGCTCTTCTAAACAGAGTGCAAAATTATCTGCTTGCCTCTTAGCGGCTGGAGCAGTCAGAGTTCACGCCAAAGAGGTCAACTACCGACTCTCCATGTACTCATCAAACGCAAGAAGGGCTTTTGTAGGGGCTGCTTGCAGCTTATGTCGACCTAGGCAAGGCTTGATGGGCAGGGATGTGCTCGGGACGATTAGAACTGCGAAGTTTACACCCCCGACTGGTTAGGCTGATATCTTTGTACACTGGAATAGTTAGCACACTTAGTATTGGGGCTTAACATTTAACATGACCAATCTGGGGTCCGTCAGAGTTACGTTTTGGCTCCCACTCTGTTCAATGCTTGCAAGGACAGGATACTTGACTGGATGGTGGCTCGGACGAGTTGTGGAGCGCTCATTGATGAAATCAGGATTACTGATCTGGATTTTGATGATGATATTGTTATTCTTGCTGAGTCTCTGGATGTCTTAAGGAGTGCCCTTCTTTCACTAAGTGAGAAGGCCGAACCACTTGGCCTTAAAATTTCTTGGGTCAAGATAAAAGTTCAGTCTTTCGTTGGCTTCTTGAGGGATTCCATCTCGTCTGCCTCCGTTGCAATTGAGAATGTTGAAGTTGTTGATCACTTCACTTATCTCAACAACATGATCCATAGCAGTATTAGCTGCGAGTTCGAAGTCCTGAAAAGACTTGGGAGTGCTGATGTAGTTGTGAAATCACTGAATAAAGATGTTTAGCACTACCGATATCTGAGCAAGAAGACAAAAGTTCGGATCATGGATACTGTCCGGAGCCTTTAAGGGCTGCCTGAACTCCTTTGCTACTAAAACGCTTTGCAGGATTATTGGTGGGATTTCGTATCCAGCCAATAACTATACACAGAAACTGGGATATACTTGTGTAATTCGGTAGCGTCAGTTCACACTGTTTGGTCATGTTGCTCTACTTTCCGAGTTGGATCTTGTGTATTGTGTTCTGGGGTGACAGCACGTATTGGTCGATCACATATCTCATGGTCACGGCGGATAAGGAAGTATTTCGTGGAGATATGGAACTGATTGGGACACTGCTCGGAGGGTAACGCTAGACGACCTGAGGTGATATCGACAAACAGTGGATGCAGAAACGAGCTGAAACGACGCATGCCTCCATACTTGACCTGATGTAGATGGGAGAAAAGTTACAATTCATTGCCTCATGCTTGCATGCACACAGTATGTGCTTGAAATTCTGGAATATTTACAGTTCCTTTCATGTCTTGTAACCGTAGTTTTCTAATTACCGGTATCGTTTCTGGTTTTGTGAAACCTAGCTTTTGAAGATTAGTACTGAGGCAGTTAGTTACATTTCCGAATTTCTCAATAATTTTCGATATAAATCTAAATATATACCGTAAGTGGAGAATTTGCGGATTTCTCATTTGGGATAGACATTCTTTTCCACTTATCTTTAACATTGTCGACTGATAGACGACAAATTTCCACTAATGTGCTCACATTCCTTTCTCTGTTCTAGATTATTATAACTGTTCTTACATTTCACAACTGTTTTTATGTTCCGAAACATTCCACAATTACGGTTTCATACTATGAGTGAGTAAGCTACCCATGTCACTGTAATTATTTTGTATTTTTTATGTTCTTCACTATCTTTTTCATAGATTACATTGCATAATGTTTTGGCCACCATATCATGCCACAGAAATGACAGCTGCAGAGTCAACATTGTCGTCGCATTTAAGAGATTTTTTTTACTTGTATCTCTATCAATTTTGTGTATTAGGTATTTCATTGTAATATCCTGATTGGAGTTTTAGAGTTTGTATTGACCGGCCATCTCGATGATAAAGTTGTAAGGAAATGATTTTTTAAAAAGAAAAGATGACTTTGTTCTTTTCGTCATTCTCTGTACAACTTTTTATATTTTGTGTAGGTATTGCTTATTTTAAAACAGATTGGTTTCTAAAAGAACGCTATTATCGTTGGTATTTAAATATCGTCACATTTCGACATATGTTTACATCTTCTAGGCTGTTGATCGTCACAAATGAGCATAGCTTTTGGTGTGAGTCAAGTAATTAAATCAGTCAAGATTGTTGATAGTATTCAGCGGAATATTTGACACATATGTTATAATTTTCGTTTTACTGATACGTAGCTATAGATTCATCGCTAGAAATAGATTAAGCAGTGCCTTAATGACATTTTGATCACTCAAGTAATATCTTCCTCAGATATGTGACATATCTTCTGTTCTTGATTATTTCTTATTCTTTTTCAAGTGCAATGTTACAGCTATCTCTTGCTCATTGACTGTGACAGTATAATACTGAAATGTAACAAAATGTAATTGTCACGTGTCCAAGAAAGGCTTATAGTAACTCTCGATATAAGCATCCTCAGATTTACGTGCAAAATACGGTGCATAACTATCAATACTTTTTTTTGGTATGCATAACGTTTCTCCTTCAAGTCACTGATAAGATAGATTTGCCTAGCAGTTCTGAGATCGCATAGAACGTCTTCAGCTACTGAATAGTTCTTAAGATATTCCTTTCCGAATCGCGAGCTACTCTTCTCCCGTTTGAGCACTTTGTTGATGTGTTTGTGTTTATTGTTGTTGTTTTGCAGTTGTTGTCTGACTAATAGTATACGAAACCCAAAAGATGTCTGGATTGTTCTTTACTCTGTTCATCTCCTTGTCTCTTCTATAAACCTTTTTGATATCATTATGGTTGAGGAATTTGTATTTGACGTTATGAATTTTGCAGGTTTTACTTGCAATGGAGCGGATTTTCTTTATACTCCAGTATAGTGTCCAAAGTGTCGATACCAGGATACCGGTACAGCAAACGCTTTGTAGTACGTTCTCTTGCAGCAAGAGGTTCAGATAACCATCAGTGTTCACAGCAATTTGTATGAGCCAGAGTAATAAATAACTACGTATTTGGAGAGGAATAGAACGTTGTGAAATTATTGATCATAATGTCTTTCGGTTGAAAAGCATTTTCCCAAGTTCAACTATAAGTATGAACATTTCTGTCAACCAAAGTCCATTTCTTTATAAATTGCAAACGTTGTTATTAAATCCATTCCCTTCCTTCATTATAAATATTTCCAGTGTCGATTTTAAGATCATCAATAAGATTATGAGTTACATTTGAGCTTCTTACAAACTTTAGCATAAAACTACTTCACCTTCATGAAACAATGACTGTTTGCTACCAAAATAAATCAATAAACAAAAAAATGAATTCCCTAGAATATTTATTTTGAAATATGTTTTCAAATCAGTTACAATTCTATCCTTGTGTTTTCAGTTTCAAATGAGAGAACGATTGATCAGATTTTTCTGAGGCTTTCAATAACAATAAACTAGTTCAGTAAACAATTTTGCTACATGTAGTGATTCCAGGTGTCATAAGTTGTGAACATAGTAAAAAGCCCTTTTGCTATATTATCACTAGCATTATGAGTTCCCAAATTTTCAAGAAGATCCCACAAAATTTTCTAAAATAAGTCCACAACACCTACAGAAAAACACACATACATGTATGGGAGGAGGATAGACGGATAACCTGGATTAGTTCTTGCACATTTTTATAATGCCTACTTTAATAAGTTCAAATAACACACTATTAAAAGGGTTCCCATGCTTAGAACCAAATGAAAGAAATATTTGTAAAAAACAGTCTACAAATTTCACTTGCTTAAACACATACGTTAAAACGTATAAATTGCAACCAAATATTTTCTCTAGTGCCAAATATGCCGAACAACAACAATTAAACTACCTAAATACTCTTGTGAACATTAAAACATTTAATTAACAAATATTCCATACTAATATCACTGTAATATGCTTAAATGGCAACCAGCATAAATAATACCAATCTGCCAACTAACTAAACCTTACCACAAGGATTGTGAATCCTTAAATACCAACCCCCCTAAAAACTGACATACCAAGTAACCCACCTGAATACAAAGATCAAAACACTTAACTGAACTCTAAGATTTAATCTTCACATTCTCAAAGCAAAATGTAAATATCCCAAAAGGTAAATATTCTATTAATATCTAAATAAGACCAACAACAGCCAACCAAGTGGCAAATCTGCTGTCTAACAACCTAGCAACATTCCTTTGTGAACACCTTCAACTTGAAGATGACACACCTAAACATACACACCTAATTACAAAGCATGAATAAATTCTAACCATTAGCACTTCTCCAAAGTTAATCAATAAAAATTCTACATACTTTCTTGTCACCATAACCTACCTTGCAACATAGTTACCATTCAGCAAAACTCTGGCTTCCCTAGACATTTTAAACTTAACATAGACTATATAAAACCAAAATGAATCCAAACGAATTACAGTCCTGTGATGGCTTCCGTAGCCGAAACTTCGAAGTCACTGTCATTACCATTTTTATTAAAGAATATTGAATTTCTACTCTACCAAATGTATTGAGTAATCCTTCAATTGAATGTAATTACAACAGAAAAACAAACATTAATATATATATATATATATATATATATATATATATATATATAAATTTGAATTAAGCAGAAAATGGAGAAATCTTGATTAACAACGATTGACTACCAGCGACTATTATTTTTTTAATACAAAACTTTATCCCAACTAACAGCCGTTTCTGCTTCCAATGTCCTACAGTGTTGCCAAAGAAAATTCTGAGAATAATATTCGTCATATTTTGTAACACATCCGATCTGGAACATGGATCTTCATCAGAATGAAGAAAAATACATAAAATAAAATAAAATAAAATAAAAGAACTTCGAGAAGGGGAATGAAAGCTTAATATATTTGAATCATACCATTTTGCAGTGTAACGCTTCAGGCTGTTGAGTAATTGACTAAACTAAAAATATTAATTGGTGGGTTAATCTTTCTTTGGGGGTAACAGGGTGTATAAATGATAAAAATGTAAAATAAGTACTTAGCATAACGGGATACGTCAATAGGTCTAGAAAAAGAGGGAATGATAGTGCCATAAAGTTCAGAAGTAATCATAATAGTTCTTAAAATTTGTTAATAGTACTAATTAATATTAATCCAAATAACATACCCATAAATTAATTACATTTATTTACTTACTGATATATTGTAAAGACCAACCACCTATTGTCCGTAATGGGATTGACCAAAGTCCAACTTTCAATATAATTGGTCAGTTAACTCTACTAACAGGCCGAGGAAAATGCTGAGCAGCATTTCGTCCGTCTTTTCGTTCTGAGTTCAAATTCCACCGAGGTCTACTTTGCCTTTCATCCTTTCAGGTCGATAAAATAAGTATCAGTTGAACACTGAGGTCGATATAATTGATTTACAGCCTCCCCAAGCTAGCTGGTCTTGTACCAAAATTTGAAACCAATACACACACACACGAGCGCGC
>NC_068998.1:31582030-31582949 GCF_001194135.2 Octopus bimaculoides
TATTGTCGTAAAAGTTTTGGCTGGTTGCTCGGCTGTTCCAGTGCTAGCTATTTCATATACATACACGCTCACACACATCCACATCCACACACTCAATTATAAAAACCCATTCTGTTACCAGTTCGCGTACACGCTAGCCAGTTGGTGCCCGAACAAGTCTGGCATACATTTATATAGCTCGTAAGGAAGACCATCAAGTCCCGGCGACTTACCCGCTTTACAATCAGCCATAGCCTCCGTCACCTCCAACGGCGTGATCGGCCCCTCGCAAGCCTTCGCATCCATCAGGACCGCCATCACCCGCGAACAGCTGGGCAAAGTACTTCCGAAATTCCTCACACATTTCTTCGGGTTCGTTTACCAAGACACCATTTTGGTTCGTCATAGACCGAATAGTGGAACTATTTCCTTGTGAAGCTTCCACCACTCGGGCCCATCCAGCGGCCTTGATTCCTTCACTTCTCATCGCATGTAACTTAGCTCTGGTAATAATTCCCATGTGTTGTGTTTCAAGATACTGGTTCAACTCCAGTCTCTTTGCCTTCCCTTGGTTCGCATTACCAGACCGCAAAGCTTCTAGTTCCTTAACTATACCATCTCTTATTCTACGTCCCTTCTTAGCTAAACTTATGCTAAACCTAATAGACTCCTATTTTATGGCTCTTTTTAGGGCGTACCACCATTTATTATTAATGATGGTATCTGTCAATGCCCTCTGAATTAACTTCTTGATCTGCTTTCTGTACTACTCAATCGCCAAAAGGGACGTATCGAGTTTCCAGTAGCCAGATCCATCCTGTCTATGTAACTTATCTACTGTCAGCTTACAGGTAACCATTTTGTGATCACTGTAGCTGACTAGATGAAACTGTGGACACTGAGCTATGCACTTATCTGTTTTTCTAATTAAAACCCTATC
>NC_068998.1:31585938-31594044 GCF_001194135.2 Octopus bimaculoides
TATTATCTGTATCCCCTGTTTATACATGTTCGTTTAATTTGTTTTTATTTATTTGTTCATGTGTTTATACCTACTATTTTTGTATTTAATTTAATTTTGTTAACGTATGTAGTTATTTAATTCCATTTGTTTATCTGTGTATTGTATTATATTTTTTTCATATTGTTATCAGTTTATGGGGATTTTATTGTCATATGTTGTGGTTTGTTGGGGGTGTGTGCTAGTGTTTCATTCCAGTTTCCTATTCAGGCTAGGTTTATCTTCTATTATGTGTGTAGCTTTTGTAATTTGTCTAAGCGCTGCATCTGTACTGTGTGGACAAGATTTTAATTTCTATGTTGTTGAGTGAGTCTCCGTGTTCCTGCTCAGCGTACTGGTACAGAACTGATGAGTTTTTCTCTTCCTTAAGTTCCCTCCAAAGTCCATTTACACGCTCTCCTATGCTCCGTGCCGTTTCCCCTGTGTACGTCGTTGTCTTGTTACTGCATCGTCCCTCTGTACATCTTATACTATAGACCACATTTCTGGCTTTACAGTTTGTTTGTGGGCTAAATCTACATACAGTACAGTTCCTATCAGTGCAGGGAGTTCTACTAAAAGGGTAGGTTCTACCGATAAGGGATTTGATAGGGTTGCCTGACCTTTCAACAACCTTAATTCTTAGCTTAAGTTTGTCTAGGGCCCTTCTAAAGCGGTACGCCAGTTCGCCTCCAGGGGTGGTGTCGACGAACATGACGCTCTGGTATTTGTGGCTATCATACCATGAGTTGGCCTTCCCTCTTTTTCTTCTTAATCTTTTCAATGGTGTTCCATGACTTGCTCCTATAAAGTGGGCAAACCCCATTCCTATCGTAACGATTGATAGTTTCAAATTTCCTCATAGCTCCTTTGTATATTCTGAACCATTTTTTATGGCTGTAACCTGAGAACTGCATGCGGTGAACGAAATGTTGTATATGTCTCTTTAACTCTGTAGGGTTGCACACGCGAGACACATTTTGCATTACTCTGACGAGGTCTGCCATCAATATATTGATTTTGGCACTGTCCGCGATAGCTGAGTTCCGGTGGATAAGGTATTTGGAGGCCATAGTTTTGGCATAGTGTGAATGAAGGATTCGGGTTTTATTATTCTCAGTTTCCAGCCAAAGTTCTGTATCTAGTACTGGTAGTCTATGGTTAGGGTGTTTAGTAGGGTAGTCTATCGTGACCTTAATACTCTGGTGGATGATGTTAGCTATTTGCTAACGGCCATAGTCATCATGGACTTGCCGCATCAGCGCAACATCAGAACCATACCGTGCCCGACTCTCAGCCCGGATTTGAACCCAATCAAACACCTGTGGAATGAAATCCAGAGACGGCTAAATCAGGTGGTACCAAGGCCGACAACTCGTATGGAACTTGAGACAGCTTTCGTCAGAGTGTGGGCATAGGTGCCAATGGCTTTTGTGAACCGCCTTATCCACTCCATGTACTGACGGTGTATGGCCGTTTTGAATAGCCAGGGAGGGCATACATGGTATTGAACATTTCATGCCCTACAATCTCGATGTGCTGGATCCGCCCACTAACAGAACGCATGACAGCGACCCATTACTGTGGTTAAAATGCATCCAAGAAATTGACTTTATCAGATTTATCAAAATTTATCTCTGACATAATGAAATTAAAACATATTTCACAGTCACACACGTCTCGCGTTTCTTTTGCGGTTCAGTGTATATATCAGTTTCTTTTGCAAAGTGTCTTGAATGCGAATGTAACTATAAAAGATAGCTCATAATGCATTAGGTTAAGGGAAAAAGTCTTGAACGAAGAAAAGATGGACAGCCGCTCCCGAGACTCGAACTGCGTATTTATTGTAACGGACGGTCGCAGCACCATTATATCAAAGTAACTCTCCGACTTTCTGCAGCCCAAATTCTAATCTTAGCTGGAAAAGAAGTTTGTTTACCATATTCTGCCCAAGAGGTTTTCTTTTAACCCAATGTACAATAGGCAATAATCTATAGCAACATTCACATACAAGACTCTTCGTAAAAGAGACTTATTTTTATATCTCTTCTGCAAAAGTTACAATATGTGTGTGTGTGTGTGTGTGTGTGTGTGTGTGTTTGTATCTGCATGGATATGTCTATGCATATAAGTAAATTTCCATTTCCGACGCTGACTCCTCCCGCCCCAACTTTTTGGTTTCGAAGTTATTACGTAGTAAGTAAGACGCAAATTGGACTAGAAATGAAAACGACAAAGCACACCAGTATTTCCGCATATTTTATTTTTTAAAATCAATTTCTCATTTTCATCATTTACGTCTTTCCTTTAGCCTAAATAAACTATTTGAAAAAATCTGTTTCTGAAAACCTGATATTCTTACATTCTTCTGCAGTGTCTAATACATTGTAGATATAACTGAGTGCGAATTCGTATGAGTGTGCATATAGCTGAATCACCTGCACCCCTTGGTTTATAAACTTTGTGCAACTTTGGTATAAACTTGGTAGAAATCATCCTACTCTGTGTGCACACATTCACGTACATACAATCGCTTGTATGTATTCAAGTTAAGAATTAAAATGGATAGAACGAATCTAGTCGTCTCTGACAGCGGGCTATGGATTTAAAAATTCTGGGACATACCCTCGCAATATGCAACAATTCGGTGAAAATTCAGTCTTTGATTACAAATTTTGTCTTTGATTTGGAAATCGAGAAGCAAAATAACTTGAACGCTCTGACTTCAATGTCGTTGGGGTGTTAAAGTCTCTCAATTTGTGACAAACTACGTCATTATTCAAAGATCACTATTATTATAAAAGCGCAAACAAAATAATGAAAAATAATTATTATTCAATGCTGCCAAATAATTGACCATGTATAAGAGAGATACAGTTTTCGTGTATTCTCATAAAAAAACGATACTTTCGTCTTGTTATAGTGATAAATTAGATGCGTTACACAAAAATTCTAGTGTTTAGAAAAGTCGTCTTATTGATTTCACATTTTTTGTACACGTAATAAAAACGGGTTTGTAATCAGTCGACTATGCTAGTAACTTTCGTCGGGAGTAGTTGTGATAATCGTTTTGTTCAGCATTTTAGAAGTTTAAATTTTCTAATCGCCAGAAACCTTGCGAGAAATGCTTACAAGATTATCTGCATGTCTTTATAAAAGTGGGTGGATGCTAGAAAGTATGTGCGTTTGTATGTAGGTACGTATGGAGGAGACCCCCTTCGGTCATGAATGACCACAGGATTGCATCTAGAAAGTTACCTTCCGAGGCACAAGTCCAGGCAAAGTTGTTTATGGAAGGCCAACAGTCATCCATGCATATCAGCCTCCCTCTCTCCGGTACAGCTTGGTACCAGTGACGTCGCAACTCATTTCTACAGCTGAGTTAACTGGAGCAACGTGAAATTAAGTGTCTTGCGCAAGAACACAACACGCAGCCCGGTCCGGGAATAGAACTCACAACCTCATGATCGTAAGCTCGACGCTCTAACCAGTGAGTCATGCGCCTTCACTAAACGTATACATACATACAGACATAATACATACATACATACTTACATGCGTGCGTGCTTTTGTGTGTGTGTGTGCGTGCTTTTGTGTGTGTGTGTGTGTGTGTGTGTGTTTGTGTGTGTGTGTGTGTTTGTTTGTGTGTGTGTGTGTTTTAGTGAGAGGCAATTCTATATTGCTGTTTTGGTTACTAAACCATGAAAATTTATCTTTACTCTTTGAGATGACAGAAAATACTTCTGTGTTAATTTGGCGGGAATTTGTATAGCTTAGATTACTCGACAGTGTCTGATCCATCTGAGGATTGCAGGGGTTTCATGTAATTTTACTGTTGCAATCACGCTTGTACAGCAGATGAAAATCTTTAATAATAATGTTTATTCGTTTTATGATCTTGAGATTTTTAAGAGAATATTTTCCTTCAAAACAGCTTTGGACTGCAATCGTAATAGGTTTTTTTTTTCAATGTATTTTAAGTTTCAAGCATCTAGATGACTAAAGAACACATCTCTAAAGCTCTTCAGGCATATGATTCTTATTACGCCTAAAAACCGTTGACATTCTTGTAGATATTAGCAGTTTCGGTAGATGTTTCTAAACAGTAAATGACTTCGTATGAATGTTATATAATCACAATAATGACCTTATCGTATCCACTGCTTACTACATGCTACATGATATAAAGGTAGTAACAAATTCAATTATCATAAAACTCAATTTACAAAGAGATTAAATGTGATTATCACCAATTTTTAATATTGACTATAAAATTAAAACAAAAAAGTAAGAAGACTTATATAAAATAAAAAAATTAAAGACGAGAACACATTAACTTCTTCTTTGAAGCTTATTTCCTTCTAAGTTAATACAATAGGTCTAAATCAGACCGGACTAAACTGTCCATTTCTGCCTCACCTTTTGTGAACTTCAAGTCATCGATGAATAGTAGGTAGTTAAGTTTCCCCTCACCATTTCCCAAATCGTACCCCAATTTTGTCTTCTGCAGTATTTCACTCGAGGAGATCATTCCTAGCACAAAGATCAGTGAGGATACACTGTACCCCTGGAAGATTCCTCTCCTGATTTTCACTTCTCCTCATACTTGATTTCTTGCTGTCAATTCAGTTCTGCAACATTTCATAGTTCTATATAAGGCATCTCATATTTTCTGCTACTCCTTACATTTCTGTACCTCTTGTTAACCAAGATGAGATATCAAATTGTATACTTTACGATAATCAATCCAAGCCATGCTCGCATTTATGTGGTTTCTCTTGCAGTTTCTGATAATTAGTTTATCAATTAACAGCTGATCTTTCTTTCTGCGGCTCCTCTTTCGGCACCCTTTCTGTTCAATAAGTAGCAGCCCACTTTTTTTCTAAGTATCCATACAGTTCAGCGTGTCCAAAGTACCTGATAATAGTTTCTACACGTTATTGGTCGAAAAGTTGGATAAAATATCCTTTTCAGTATCCTAGGCACATAACGTTTTCCTCTTTATCATCATCCAGCTGAGTACTGTGCCTTCCTGCGAACACTTTATTATTATTATCATTATTATTATTATTATTATTATTATTATTATTATTATTATTATTATTATTATTATTATTATTTGATGGAAACTCTCAGCTTATTTTGCTGGATATTATGGAAAGTGTCAGCTGTCTACAGCCAGCAGACTAAGATGACACTTGTCTACAGGTCATGCTTCAAGATCCCTGCGAAGAATTCTTGCAGTTCCAAGCAATGATGATTTTTGTAGGTGTTCTACCTTTACATTTGTACAAATCTTTTTGAGCCATGTTGGTAGCTGAGTGCTGATAATTCCAAGCGCGCCAGTTACTATTGGTATCATCTCTTCATTGACCACAACCTTCGTATTTCCCTCTTCAAATCGTCGTAACTGTTCAGTTTTTCTTCTTTCTCTTTGATCCTGTAGTCACTGGGATATGCTATGTCAGTTATCATGCATGTTCTTTCGCTTATTTTCACCACAACAATGTTCGGTTTCCGATGTCTGGTCAGGTGATCGCACTGAATCATTGCATCCCACAGATTTTTGCAATTTTCATTAGTATTATCATTATTTCTCTTTATCACAGGTTTTGTTGGAGCTTCTGGAGTCTTGCATACATAGCAGGTTTGCTACCTACAGCCTACGGTACCATGATATCCGTTCTTTTCTGCTAATACTTTCCTGGTTATTCTGGCCATGCTAAGAAGACAAACCTTTTGTAACAGTTCTACTGGACACTCTATTCTAATTTCCTTTATATTTTCCTTGATGCCTTCTGATATTGTTCCCAAGGACACAATAATAATTAGCACTATCTTCACCTTCTTCATTTTCCATAGCCGGGCTATTTCGTACTTAAGAGGGTTTTATTTATCTATTTTTTATCTTCCTTCTTGACTTTTCGTGGGTGAAAGGGGCATGAAATATCAACAATATAGCACATGTGGTGCATCTTGTCCACCACCAGTGTCCTGTCTGTTATGCTCTGGCACCTGATCTGTTTGGATTGGGAAATCCCAGAGGATTTTGCTAGTCTCCGACTTCGCCACTCTCTTCAGTTTGTGCTCATAACACGTCTTGTCTCTCTCTAGCTCCCACTTTTCGCACAGTTTCCAATGTAGCACTTTCGCTACCTGATCGTGTCACCATAACTTGTAGGGGTTTGGGTCAAATCGAGGGCATTCGTTCATGATATGGGTAATGGGTTCATCCACTCTATTGCAGATGTGAAACAACGGGGACACTTGCTCCTTCCTAAGGTTGACCCTCCAGTTCGTGGCCAAAGTTTGGTCTTGTGTTGCCAGTATAGTGCTCTCGGTATCTTTTTTTAATGTTCCCTTTCATCAGCCAATCCCACTTATTTTTTCCAGCAACTTCTGTTGTGGCTGCTTGGAACTGATTGTGTAGTCCCTTCTTGCATAATTCTTCTTCAGTTACTTTTTGCACTTCTTCCTTTGTTTTTCCTTTTTTCTCTGCTTTCAATACTCCCCCGTTCCTAACTACCACTAGCAAGATTTCCTTACTTTGGGCTAGATATCTCATTAAGCTCTCGAGTTCGATACGCCAGCAGTTTTCCACATTTATCTTCCTCCATTTGCTCTCTTCATGTATAGATGATCAATCTCCGCACGTGGATGATTGGAACCATGCATCGGTAGAAGCTTTCTTGACTTCCTGTCCATCTCCTTTAGTTCCTCCTCGGATCATTTCAGGATTCCAGCGCCATACCGAACTACTGCAACCGCGCGCGAGTTTACGAGTTTATTGCCAAAAATATGTTTCTGGCATTTAAATTTTAAGCCAATAATTTTCTCACTCGCCGCAGGTACTCTCTTTTTGTCTTTTCCTTCATGTCATTGTATTTGATTCCATCTGCCTCAAATATTTTCAGGTATTTATAACTGGACTGAGGTTGAATTGCTTCATCATTTCACCACGTAACAACCTTATGCCTTCTGTCCTGAAAAGCTTTCCTCGTCCCATCACCATCGTAAGACATTTTGAGAGTCTAAACTTCATCTTAATACCATTGGAGAAAATCTGCACAAATTGGACCAGGCTGTTCAGTTCTGTCTCAGTTTTTGTGAATAGGTCGGCTATGAATAGCAAGTGGTTTAGTTTTCCCTTACCTCTTCCCAGATCATAGCCCAACTTTGTTTGCTGTAGTATTTCACTAAAGGGCATCATTCCCAGCACGAAGATCAGTGAGGAAACACTGTCGCCACTGACTCATCTCCTCCCCAAAATGGCTGCCCTTGTGGCAAAATTTGAAACTATTATCATTATTATTATTATTATTATGGCCGTCAGCCTGGCAAGCCTCGCTTGATCTCGTTCAGTGGATTTTATGAAGAAAAATACATAATACGTTTTATTTGCACCCTTCAAGTTTTATCATCGTGGACAACAGGTTAATTGCTATCGAGTGGTGAGTTTATTTTCCTGTTTGGTCCCCCACTTTTGGGGGACAGGTCAATCGATTTTGTTTTTCAGTCATAGTTGTTTGCATTTTCCCTATCCACATGGAGAAAACAACAAAACACAGTGACGCTGATATGTGAGAGAGGGGGAGAGAGTGAGGAGCGTCACCAAACGTCAGTAAGAGAGAGTGCGAGAGTGGCAAACGACGGAGCGCTAGAAAAAAAATACAGAACGACAGCTGTATATTTATTCTTTTTTTTGTCTCAGTCGTTTGACTGCGGCTATGCTGGAGCACTGCCTTTAGTCAGGCAAATCGACCCCAGGACTTATTCTTTGTAAGCCTAGTACTTATTCTATCGGTCTCTATTGCCGAACCGCTAAGTGACGGGGACTAAACACACCAGCATCGGTTGTCAAGCGATGTTGGGAGGACAAACAGAGACACACAAACATATATATATATAGATATATATAAGAATTTAAGGAATGGAGAAAACGCATGTTATAATTGCATACTTTATTCCTACATATGTTTCAAAGGATTACAACCTGTGTGATCCATAGGGATCTTTGATATTAAAATTGTAACCTTCTCATCAGGGAAAGCATGGGAATCATCTTAAACGTAAGACATTATGACCGAT
>NC_068998.1:31594891-31603530 GCF_001194135.2 Octopus bimaculoides
TATATATATATATATATATATATATATATGTATATGTGTGTGTGTGTATATGTATGTGTGTGTGTGTGTGTATATATATATATATGTGTGTGTCTGTGTATGTATCTGTATGTGTGTGTATGTGTATGTGTATATGTATGTATGTGTATGGATATGTGTGCATGTGTAAGTATGTCTGAGGGGGGTGCATGTATGTTTGTAAGTATATATATATACATATATATATATATATATATATATATATATCTATATGTGTGTGTGTACATGTGTACAAATCTACGTATATGTAAGCATGTATAATTGTGTATGTATTTGTATAAAGCCATATATATATATATGGGAGAATATACAAATAATAACAACAGACGAGGACAGGTGGTGTAAATAACAAAAGGATATATTATATATATATATATATACGACGGGCTTCTTTCAGTTTCCGTCTACCAAATCAACTCACAAGACTTTGGTCGGCCCGAGGCTATAGTAGAAGACACTTGTCCACGGTGCCACGAAGTAGAACTGAACCCAGACCCATGTGGGTGGTAAGCAAGCTACTTACCACACAACCACTTCTGTTGAAAAAAAGAACAAAATATACAGCAGGGCCAATTTTTTCGAGAAAAATCTCTTAGAAGATCTTCAGGAAAACAACAGCTCCGTTTTCGACAACATTGTTCGAAATAAAAACAGCAATTTCGAAAGTTTAAACGATAAGAGCCCTTTCGTTAGCAAAGCGATGGACGATGCAAGTACAAGTAACAACACCAGCAACAACAATAACAACAACAGCAACAACAACATCAGCAGCACCATCTGCTGTGGGTCCGCAGCTCGACACCTGGAAAGGCAGGCCCATGCCGACCAACAGCGTTGTGGGGCGCTGGACGGAAGGACCGGTTAAGTTGCTTGGGGTCTGGTTCAGTCAGACCTCCAGGTGGATAAGAACTGGGGTGAGGTGACATATAGGGTGGCCAGTCTCACCCAGAAATGGGCCGAGAAGAAGCTATCCCTAAAAGTCGGGCGGAGGTGGCAAATGCGTACATCGCATCTGTTATATACCACCCTCTGACTGTCGTCCCTAGCTCCGATTCGTAGCTGAACGGGCTGGTGCGCTTGCTCTTCTGCTTCCTGTGGAAGGGACAGGAACCGCTTGTCAGACAGCTGCGTGGAGGACTGGGCATGCCGTGGCTGATAATGCGCAGACATGCACTCTGGCTGCAACATCTCCAGTGATACCTTAATGATGAGCATGAGTGGTCGCTGTGTGTTAGACGCACTCTTCCGGGGCTCGTCTCCTTGACAGAGCTGCAGTCCTGGATCAGGCATAGACCGAGACAGCGCATTTGGCATCTAGAGTGCTTCCAACAGCTCACAGCCCTCAACCAGTTGGACAGTGCAGTCGTTGGAAGTTCCACCTTGGAGTTCTATAGGTGAATAGTGTAGGACAAGAGCGACGATGTTCTCGGAGAGTTTCTGGGTGCTGAGAGGGATCAACTTGTTGGTCTCTTCCAGAGGACTTTCGGGCCGGGGCCTATGGATAACTTCCAGAAATCCCTGGCCTGGCAGTGCTACCGGGGGACTCAGCCGGTTCGGGATAAGCTCCACAAGCACGGGTGTGCAGTCATATAGTCTTGTCTGAGATGCACGCAGAGCGACGAAATGGTTCTGCATGCGAAAGAGGTTGTGTGGTGGACGCAATTGAAAGGGTTGAAGACGGGCACCTTCCTCTTCGGCCAAAGCCTCATTGACTTTTTCAGCTTGCACCTGAAAAAGTGGAAAGTGGAGTTGTAGAGGGAGGTGTTGTTACCCAACAAATTTGTTAAAAGGTGGGTGAATATGACAAGGATGACCCGTGTGAATGAGCCTATTCTAAGTGTGCACCTGTAGGCCGGATGGGATGGAGAGGAGAGGGGTGCCTACCTGAGGTGCCTTTTGTGTTCGGAGGTCCAAAGTGTGTGTGGTTTTTTGGTCACCTCGGTGGAACTCTCCCTTATTGGGGATTACATTGTTTGTTTAATTTTACTTGTTAATTATTATATTTATTTTTTTGCTGTTTACACGCCTTTTAACCCCACTATCTCTGACCTGTATATCATCTCTGTATATTGTGTTCGGCCCTTGTGGCCAATAAAGAAAGTATTATTATTATTATTATTATTATTATTATTATTATTATTATCATTATCAAGGCGGTGAGCTGGCAGAATCGTTAGCACGCCGGGCGAAATGCTTAGCGGTATTTCGTCTGCCGCTCCATTCTGAATTCAAATTCCGCCAAGGTCGACTTTGCTTTTCATCCTTTCGGGGTTGATAAATTAAGTACCCCAAATTACTGCCCTTGTGGCAAAACTTGAAATTCTTCTTCTTCTTCTTCTTCTTCTTCTTCTTCTTCTTCTTCTTCTTCTTCTTCTTCTATTATTATTATTATTATTATTATGTAGCTAACATATGCGCACCCACACATTCACTTAAAGTAACTGAAAATATATTCCATTCAAAACCAATTTCTTCATATTTAAAATAATAAGTTCTTTTAAAAAATTAGTCGAGATTGAGATTTTTTCTTTCAGCAAGTCCTTTCCAAAAATAGCCTGAAAATAATTGAAACTATATTTCATTATAAAATAACTTTTTATCGCTTAAAAAAGGGAGGAAATTAGACGATGTTATGTTTCGATGAATTACTATGTTGTTTATAAGTATTTCAACGAATGTCTTTCTATATATTTGATGTCGACTAATATATTCCTGTTCAGTCTGTCTTGTATGTAATTTGTCACTCGAACGATCGATCTCAACGAATTTGTATTGCCTGCAAGTTGTCCTTCGATCAATGTGCATTTGACCAATGTGTTTTTGGTTCATGTACCTTATTCCCACTTGAAACACTATATACTGCCTGTTATGGGAAATAATGCAATAGACTGAACGTCAAGATTACACGAAGTTTAAATAGAATTAGTGGTTTAAGTCAAAATAGTGGAGCAGATTTATTTTGCTTGCATAGGTTTTGTGACAGTACTTGACTTCAGCTTTTCAACCTTAAAAGGAAGCACGTACATAACTAATTCTCAGTAAGGAATCTATGTTCATATGGTACCTGTTATATGTTAGGTGGACTGCGCTAACAAGTGTTATGTGTCTAAATAAATAGTTCAGTACTGGTGTCAGAGAACTTCTACATTTGTTGTTGATAATTTGCGTTCTACAATTGCAATAACAATAAGGCAGAATCACCACAGTAACATCAAGAAATCCAGGGCGATATATGGGAAGAAGAGGTGCGTTAATACGAACAAATATAATGAAGAAAAGTAAACAGCTGATGTGTAAGTGCAATCTTAATGAGCAGTAATATTTGGTTGAACAGGTGAAGAACAAATTCGTATATTAGGGCGAAACAGAGACTGAGGTGGTTGTGACCTAACATTGACCCGTGAATATTGAGTCATATGAAGTGTATATCATTTGGGTGATGTGTGACATTGAATCATGCTTATTTAACTGTATAATATGCATGCTATCTCAGTGGGGTTATATGGCAATGAAACATTGACAATAAAAAAATCACTGAACTAACTAAAAATTATCACTCGCCGTGAGCACTAAACCATAGTCGACGTTCGATTCTCGTTTGAGATTGAGGCAAAACCAATTGCTCCACACTCTTTTTCGAAAATGAGGAATTACTCCTGATATCCTCGTATCTCAGCTAACGCGTAGCGAAGCAACTAGAAAGATTGCTTGACCATGAGCAAGCATGGTCTCCCTTTGTCGGACACTTATTTCTACAGTTCTTTCTCTTGACGAAGCTTCAGTTCTAGATCAAGTGAAAACCAAGACGCCGATCAGTGTTCGGCGCTCACAGCCTTCTACTAGTTTGGTGTGGTATTCAATGGAGGACTAGCAGTAGAATAGGAAAGAGCGATGGTTTCTTTTCAATCTGCTTAACACGTTCTCTCCGAATTTCATTTTTATCCTTTTCTCCTTTTCTAGCTTTGATCACCTGTTTTATTTTCTATGTTGTTCTGCAAATAATCAAGTAAGCTGTTTCGTTTCATCTGCAAACTCTATTCCACACCAATTAAGCGTTTTTCACGCCGGTCTCTTTTCAAGTACAACCGGCTGATATCAGCTTTAAGATGGCTGGTTCTGCATATAGTCAACAACTTTCTAGTTTTTCTGTCAAATTTCTGAATTTCGCCTTTTACCCAATCCACAATTTCGGTGCGGTAACGATTCTGCCAGCTCTCCGCCTTAATAATAATAATAATAATAATAATAATAATAATAACAATTCCTATCATAGTAGGCGCATTAGGTATGATAAAAAATATTCAGATAAATACATAACAAAAACACCAGAACTAACAAATACATATAACATACAGAAAATAGCACTCCTAGGCACTGCACAAATCCTACGTAAAACACTTTCAATACAGTAACCATAAGAGCATCACAGCAAACCACAGCACATACCCAAGGCACACAAAGCTGCGCTCGGTAGTACAATGAAAGCACGTTATAAAAATAAGACTACTGAATAATAATAATAATAATAATAATAATAATAATAATAATAATAATAATAATGATAATAATAATAAAGATGAAAAATACAATCCCTTAAAATTACAAGAACTTGGAATATGAAGATTGTAAACGTTGTGCCTATAATAATTGGAGCTGCAAGCCAAGATATAAACAAATGGTTGAACGAGATTGGAATAGAATGCCCTGTAGAGCTTCTACAGAAGGTTTGCCTGTTAGGGACAGGAAAGATTATAAGAAGGATCTTAAGCACTTGAAAGTCTATTGAAAGATTGTGGATACCTAATGTTACAGGTAGTAATCTGCTACCCACATAAATTCTACCAGGAATAAGAACGCACCTGAATCAAAACAATGATAATAATTATCATCATCTTCATCATCAATTTATTACTATTATTATTATTGTTGTTGTTGTTATTATTAAGGTGGTGAGCTAGCTGAATTGTTTGCACGTCGGGCAAAATGCTTAGCGGCGTTTCGTCTGTCTTTACGTTCTGAGTTCAAATTCCGCTTAGGCCAACTTTGCCTTTCATCCTTTCGGGGGTCGATAAAATATGTACCAGTTGAACACTGGGTTCGATGTAATCGACTAATCTCCTCCCCCGATATTGAGGGCCTTGTGTCAACATTTGAAATCACCATCATCATCATCATCATTATTATTATTTGGTTTGACTCAGGTTCGGTTTTATTCTTGGTAGAATTTATGAGTGTAGCCGGTTTCTACCTGTAACCTTAGGTACCCACAAGTTTTCTGTAGTCATTAGAGTGCTTAGGACTCTCCTGATAATCCTTGCTGTCTCTAAGAGACAAACTTTCTGTAAGAGCTCTGCCGAGCATTCTATTCCAATCTCCTTCAGCCATTTGTCTATATCTTGGCAACCTTTACAGTTCACATACTCCAAAAATTCTTCCCATTTCAAATTTTAAGGGATTGTATTTTTTTTGTTTTTCTTCCTCTTTTTTTTTACGATCTTGGAATCAAACAGGCATGATGGGTTGATTAGTAAGCACATTTGTTGTTGTTGTTGTTGTTGTTGTTGTTATTATTATTATTATTATTAAGGTGGCGAGCTGGCAGAATCGTTAGCGCGCTGGACGAAATACTTAGCTGTATTTCGCCCGTCACCAAAATTTCAGGCCCCGTGCCTATAATAAAAAGATCAACTTAATAATTATTAACTTAATAATATTATTAAGATTATCATTATAACAATTATTAACTTATTATTATTATTATTATTATTATTATTATTATTATTAGTAGTAGTAGTAGTAGTAGTAGTAGTAATGTTTACTTTAAGATGGCGACCAGAATCTTTACTGCGCTTAACAAAATGCTTACTTTCTGATGTCAAATTCCGTCGAAGTCGACTGTATAATTTTTTCCCTTTCGAGATCAATGAAATACGTACCAATTGAGCACTGAAGTCAATGTAATTGACTCGCCCTCCCCTCAAGTTACTGGCCTTGTGCCTATATTAGGAACCATTATTTTTATAATTTCTCTTTAACATTTCTTTCTTTAAATTGTCATGTGACACTAATGGATTAGTAGTTCCGCTGAAAACTTTCAATGTGGATGACAAAACATGGATTATATAATGTCTAATATAGTTTTACGTGTAATGGTTTTACTGTTTTTGTGAATAAGGAAAATGCTACGTGAATGTAGAAAAATCAACCAAACTAAGTGGAATATCAATAAGAATAAAATAAAAAAGTCGAAAGAAGATTTACAGAGCGAAGTTATTAGTTACAGAGAAATACATGATACACATGCATCATCATATTGTTTGGATAGTTTTTCAGATTGGTAGAAAGTGCGATATATGAGTATAAGAAAATCAGAGATGAGAAACTAATGCATATCCTTGGATAAAGATTAAGAAATGAACGAAACTCGCACAAATCTAGAGGGGTTTATATTAATTTCGAACTTAGCCATACGATCTAAAGTTTATGAGATTTCTCCTGTGGCGACAGGCTGAACATGTGCAATGCTGATGCTTTTGCAGTAGATGCTGCAAAGCAGTTTAGTGTTGTTCGACACCGTTAGCTGTAATTTTTTCTGTGGCAATGAATAACTGAAGAAATTAATATATTTTAGACACACGCTCAATTTTGCAAATCGAAGTGGGCACGTAGATTTTTTCCAATCGGTTATGTTATCACAGTATTGTGATATTTCTGCATATTCTGACATTTTCTAAATTCGGTGTTGTTAGAACACCAAACACGTTAAGTTAGATATAAAGATTGTCTTTTGGTATTAATATTGCTTTCGTCGATAATAATTATTTTTAATAAGCTTGCAGGCTGTTTGCGACATCGTGCCTGAAGAGTCACTGTAGTTCTATATATCGTTGGCAGTGAAATTTGGGTGGTATGTGGCGAGCAGGTACCCGTCGCTGAGAGACGTAGTATGTCTAAACTACGTGATCTGGCAGTTCCGGGGCTCATAGCAGACGATTCCTGATTCTCAAGGCAAATATCGCAGTATTCGGTGTTGTAACAAAACATTCCAGTTCAATTGGATATAACATTAACTATTTACGATTTGTGCGACTATGGAAATCGATTTATCATGTTCATTTGTACGTATTACACAGGGTGTTAAACATATATATAAGTTTTCAACGATTTTCATCATTAGAAAATGCTTTTATTATGGCAGAAATCAAACGCTTAATTCATTAAGTTGTGACTAAATTTAGCCATTCTCCTTGGAGAATATACGTATAAGTTTTCGAAAAAAAAGAAAAAAAAGAAAAGTAGATTCACTAAAAAGTTACACCTATCGATCTATTCTTGCAGAAGGTCGTCATAGATGTTTATATATCAATTTTTTTTTTCATATTGAAGATCAGCCACCCAAGGTTCATATGTTGACAGGGTCCTCATTTGTGATGAAACTGAGTAATGTCTTACCTACTGTTATCGAGTATCTATTCAAACGAGTTCTGGAATGGTTATGCGATTAAGAATTTCGTTTAAATATAATCTTGTGAGTATCAACGAGCCATATGTTTCACTACGACAAATGCCGACAGAACAACTGTAGTTAATCAACATGCGATCTGCAGGGAGGAACTCAACGTACTGATGGTGCATACCGACCACAGATAACACTGTGGGATGCACACTCCCACTGCTCCATCAACGACATCAAAACATGCTTGAGAACCTGTGTGTTATACGAAGTAGTGTGCAAGAAATGTGGGGCATCCTACAAAGGTAGCACTATCAGGAAACTGCAGGTCCGTATAAAGGACCACATGCACACGGATACTTCAATAAAGAAACACCCTAGGAAATGCCAAACCCTGAATTTCAAAGTCTCCATCTGGGCAATTCAACGCAACGGGAGCCCCCCTCTGTCACACACTTTATAAACAAATTGGGACCAGCCATTAACAAGAAGAAACTACACAAAGCAGGCTGGTTTCTATAGCAACACCAGTCTGTGCATGTTACCTTCCTCCTTTCTCCCCACCTCCTTCCTCCCCACTTCCTCCCCTCACACACACCTGAGCAACGACTTTTTCCACCTACCGCTTTTAACAAATGTCCTGAAGAAGGAGTCTTCACCACGAAATTTAGAAATACAAGGTAAACTGCAACTTTATTTTGTTTTCTTTTCTTTTTGTAGTTTACTTGGTACTTTCTCGCATTGTTCCGGCTTTACACAACAACCTTCTTTAATATATTTTCATATGAACTTCAATGAGGACAAAATGAATATTCGCATCAGACTAACTAAAATTTCCCAAGCACACAAGAACCGGCTTGTAGATGAAACTTCAGATTAGAAACTCAGGGGACTGAGGCAGCTTTCTCACTTCTGAAGAGTTCCAATACAAACACTTCTGAATCGCGTAATAACAGCAAGTGCAGGATTCTTTATAACCAGTGATAAGTTGTCATTACATTCATCACTAAGTTCTTTCACTGCAACCACAAGTTTTGTCATTGCAATCACCTCGGAACTGATTCAATTGAACTAACTCTCAGTCGTTTCAATACAACCGAAACTACAGAGTTGTTTTAAACACCACTGATATATATATATATATATA
>NC_068998.1:31605308-31608603 GCF_001194135.2 Octopus bimaculoides
CGCTCATGTTGGTATTATTTTTTTACGTTGAGGTAGGCCTTGCAACAATAACCATCGCTTCGTATTGCTTCCAAGGAATCCTCTACATTTAACTTCAATTGGATAATATTCTACTAAACCAGCGAGCTGGTAGAATCGTTAGCACACCGGGTGAAATGCTTAACAGAATTTCACCTGTCTTCACGTTTTGAGTTTAAATTCCGCCGAGGTTGACTTTGCCTTTCATCCTTTTGGGGTTGATAAAATAAGTACCAGTTGAGTACTGGGGTCGATGTAATCGACTATCCCCCTCCAAAAATGCCGGCCTTGTGCCAAAATTTGAAATCAATATTCTACTTTCCTGCCTGCATCTTCATATTTCTCGAGATGTTCATAATGATTGATCTTTCCAACCGTTATCAACGGCGTCTATCCGAGTGGCATCCAGATGGGAATTGTCAGCTCAACCAAATTTACCATTTCTTTTCTGATTAGATGACAATATTTGACTTCTTCGTAACTGAAATACGAAAGTTTCTGTGGGATCCTGGCAAATCTGCAACCATCATCTAACAGACATTCCAGTTTTCATCGTTCATAGGAACTTTCTTCTTCAAATGAATCTGCTGAGTCGGACGAACGAATGTGATGAAATCTCTGGCTGGTTTCCTGTCTAGTTTCTTGCCACTGTTGCTTAGAGCGATTTGGTTCCTTACTGTATTGAAGAGAACTTATGAATCAGATAGTGTCTACATGTATCTAACGCAGCGAACAAGTTGGAAAACATGTGCTTCAGTGTTCCTATTTTCTCACACCTGCATTTATCACTCTTTGACACCTTCCAACTCACAGGGTTTGTAGGGACGGCGCGGCATCATAGGATGTATAAATAAAAAGAACTTCCATATTTCATCCCAAGTTATTTTTTCTTTCTCATTTACATGCTCCTCCTATCTTGTCATCTGTCCTTGTATCAAATGAAGCTCGCTTCTTTGCTTCCCTTGCTTCGACCCTGTTACTAACAATAAGTTTGTGTTTGCTCTGCATCATACCTGAAAATGGCCTGAAAGGATCTGAGCCAAACCCAAGTCCCTTTTGATCAGTTTGTATGACACCCACAGTGTCTCGGTGTTCAATTGAAGGTAGGATGTCATCTGTTTTTGCTTCTGCTTCCCACTTCCTGGCTATTTTTTATATCTCGTGGATCACGGCTTATTTCTTTGTCCTTCCACTCCCTTAGTATCATCACTATTTGTATCTTCCATACTTTATAAAGTTTGACAACTGGCGTCCGCTGTAATTACATTGAATCTCTTTTACAATAAAGATTCGAGCTATTCATTGTGGTCTTTCTGCTAGTATATATAACGAACGAGCAAATTACAGAACACACATAAGTTCCTATCTGTATGAAGCTTTTTAAATAGTCAAGGAAGGAGGAACTGTGTCATTAACCTTTGTTAGTTATCTTAGGCATTGTGTTCACAGAAGCGTTAGTTTCAGTGTTCACCATCTTGCACCATGTAACGTTCACTGTAATATTCACTGCGATGAAGGCGGCGAACTGGCAGAAACGTTAGCACGCCAGGCGAAATGCTTAGCAGTATTTCGACTGTCTTTATGTTCTGAGTTCAAATTCCGCCGAGGTCGACTTTGCTTTTGATCCTTTGGGGGTCGATAAATTAAATACCAGTTGCGTACTGGGGTCGATCTAATCGACTGGTCCCTTCCCCAAAATTTCGGACCTTGTGCCTAGAGTAGAAAATAATTTTCACTGTGATGTTTATTGTGATTTATATTACAATGCTCCTCGTTTCAAAATAATAAAATTGGGTTTTCTTATTAATACAAAACTGATGTTTGTTGCTTATAGTTAATGATCGACTCCTACCGACTTCAGAGTGATTAAGAGTCAACGTGGAGAGCAGAGAAATTTTAATCCAGAAAGAAGTAAAACGTGACTAAATACTGTAAAGCATTTAGACCAGCGTTGTAATGTTTTTTGATAATCAATCACTCTGAGTGTACAGAAATTTCGAATTTAGAAAATCTTAATTTTAGGAAGGAAAAATGTAATCAAATTGTTCTCAGTGAATTACTGCTATTTATTTATCGATTCCTATCGATAGAATACCTAAATAATTGGAATAAAATGGTAGCTAGATAATTTAATACATTTAATTCAGCACTCCATCTTTATTGCCTTCACTTCTTTTGTTAATAAGTAGTTCATGTGCCGGTTCTTACTTTTTGTTCAGTAAGCGTTTGTTTG
Source organism: Octopus bimaculoides (assembly GCF_001194135.2). Classification (NCBI taxonomy): domain Eukaryota; kingdom Metazoa; phylum Mollusca; class Cephalopoda; order Octopoda; family Octopodidae; genus Octopus; species Octopus bimaculoides. The sequence continues at coordinate 31,607,560 of NC_068998.1, forward strand.
GATATCAAAGAAAATATCCAGTATTCAAAATAGCTGCTGAACACCAAGCTGTTACGCGTCTTCAACTTGTCGCTTGCCAATGAATAAACACAAGACAATCTACTGTTAACGTCTTACTATTCAATACTGTGGAAAATTTCCAGATTTTTATATCGATAATAATTTCGCTTTTTCTTTCTTTTGTTCTAATCTTTCTGTTTATTTTATTTTATTTCTTTATCTCATTTTACTCAGAAATTTAGAATAATATTTGCTGTTCCAGAAATGATCGTCGTCGTCAGGAATAACGTCATCATCACCACCGTCATCTTTATATTGTCATTGTTTTCTTTCAATGTATGTATTTCATATGTACCATAAGAAAGTTATGATTTTATGTTTTAGCTACGTTATCGAAATATTTAGAGATTTACATGTTTATGCAAAACTTGATACACACAAATGGACAAACGCATACATACGCACATTGTCATTCATTTTTACCTATCTTTTATTGCTTTTATAAATAGTGATTGTTCGGCCTGCATCCATTATTCCGCAGCCAATAGCCTGGGGCCGGTTCCACTGACATACCACTCTGAATGACATGATTAGAAGGAGCCTCGACACGGCTGGCTTCCCGTTGCAACTAGAGCTAGTAGGTCTTGACTGTGGGGATAGTAAGCGCCCGACGGAATAACCCTCTTTCAATACAAGGGAGGCAAATCCCTAATCTGGGACGCGGTGTGCTGCAACACGTTCTTCGACTCCAACCTTGCAGCATCGGCTGAAAACCCGGGTATCTCCGTCCATAACGCAGAGGAGCAGAAGATAACCGGTCGCTATCAGTTTGTGTGCGCTCTTATAGATCACAGCAGATAATTCTCGTCTGCTACGATTTATGCGCGTGCTCTTATGCACCAAACACTTATATGAGAGATCTTTTAAGGTTAATAACTCAGTATTCGGTGTTCTAACAAGAATTCCATGTTAAGCTGGATACAAAAATTACCTTTATATACTCTTTTACTCTTTTACTTGTTTCAGTCATTTAACTGTGGCCAT
>NC_068998.1:31609306-31610873 GCF_001194135.2 Octopus bimaculoides
ACTCTTTTACTCGTTTCAGCCATGCGGATGCGGTCATGCTGGAGCACCACCGTGGTCTTTCTGATTTCCTTAGTCTGGGGTGTTTCGCATCACCACTTCTGTATGTGTCTTTGTCCCAGCTGTTGACTCATTTGTTGTATAAGGGAGTTTGATTCCGTTTCCCTCGTCTGCACCTCATATCGGGCTGTTGGTTCATCGGTATTGTGGAGAGGAGGATGTCCAGTTCCTTTTTGAAGACTTCTGCTTCCACTTTATGCAGATATCTTTATTTGAGGCATGGCATTGAAGAGCTGTGGACCTTTGAACCTTAGACTATTGCAATATCTGGTCCTCAATTTAGACGGAGTGGATGGTATCTTTGGATGGCAGCCAGTTCTGGCATTTGTATAACACTCAAAACCGAAATTAGGTACTAGCCCTTCTAGAGTTTTCCATATGTAGATTATTGCATATCTCTCACGCCTTCTCTCCAGGGAGTAAGTTGCAGTTTTCTCAGACTATCCCTGTAGCTCATCGGCTGCACTGTTTCAATCTTTTTAGTGTAGTGGCGTTGGGCTGCTTCAAGCTATGCTGTTAGTTTGGCACTTTGTGGTGACCATAACTGGGAGCAGTAGTCAAGGCAGCTGAGAACAAAGGTTCTCCTCAGGGTCAACATAGTTTTTTGATCTCTTGTCTTGAAGGACCTCAGTATTCATCCTGCGAGTTGTCTGCACTTTGCTACCATCTTGGTAATGTGCATATAAAATAATGCGTCATTGTACATACTGATCCCCAAATCTTCTGCTGCCTGTAACTGCGAGGATTGTAAGCGCCCCGACGGAATAACCCTCTTTCAATACGTGGGAGGCAGATCCTTAATTGATTGCTGATGAGAGTAGGGGATAACCCCCTACCTTTTACCCTCATAGCCGACAGGTGACGTGACTGAAGGAGGACTGCACACCCGGAAATCGATGACCAGCAATTAGTTTAATTACATCAGCTTAAATGACAGAGAATTTTCAATAAGGTAAAATCTTAAATTATTAATTGATACATTATTAATTAGCATAATAGCATAGCCTGGAAAAAAACATAGAAAAAACAATGCAACACTAATCTAATCGAAGTTTTGGTGTAAACTAAAATGTTCAACTTTATACTATTAACTTAGTATTAAATAGGATATCAGCTAACATTAAAAATCAAGTGAATTTATATAAAAATACTTATTTTACCAATAAATGAGAGAAAATCATTTAACAATATTATTGAAAATAAAAGCAATACTTATCTCAACGAAGCTATAGTTTAAACTAAAATTTTAAACGTTAAACTATTAACTAAGTGTTTATTAGAAAAGAGTCGCGTGAATATATGGCGTAAAGAAAAAGAATAGAACAAAGAGATATATAAACATGAATGAAAGTTTTATTTATAAAATCATGAATGAAAATTAAAATGCATCTAACTTAAATCATAATAAAACAATTAAGTATATTGTAAACATTTTATGGAAATTTAAAATCTAAGTAATTATAGAGTCTAAAGAATTAGACTAAGATACATAAATTATATAATATATATC
>NC_068998.1:31611457-31616630 GCF_001194135.2 Octopus bimaculoides
ATATATATATATATATATATAAATATATATATATGTATGTACGTATGTATATATGCATGTATGTATGTCTGCATGTATGTATATATGTGCATATATATGTATGCATGTATATATATATATGTATATATGTACATTTATGTATACGTCTGTTGGTGTACGTATATGTGTGTGTATATATATATATATATGAGTGTGTATATATGTATATATGTGTGTATATATGTATATATGTGTGTATAATTGTACATATGTATGCCTGTATGTTTATATACATATATGTATGTATGTACGTGTACATGCGTGTGCATGTATACGTGTATCCGTGTACATATGCATGCAAACCCATAATTCATGTGCACTTTCTCATATATATATGTATGTGCGGTTTTTGTGGAATTTGTTTTTGTTTTGATATAAGTGTATATGTGAGTATGTATATGTGTGTGTAATGTCACGCACAATATTCGTTTTTAGTTTTCTTTTGTCCTCTTTGTTTCTTTTTTATTTATGTATTTGCTCATTGAATGACATAACGGCAAACTTTCCAACTTTTTGAATAATCTAAGTGACATTATTATAATTCGCTCTAGAACATTTCATAGGGAAATATATTTTTTTATTTATCAATAGCTTTATAAAGACGCAGACCTTGAGCCTGTAACGAGTTTGATAAGTGCTAACGCACGAAACACTCAGACCTTGAGTCACTCTGTTACTTCTGCTAAATATTAATAAAAATATACACATACTCATTGCGAGTTCTATTTTTCCTGTTTGCATCAACATATATATATATATTAACAACAACTCAAAGGTGGATCCTTGTATCTTTGTTGGAAACCAGGTCTCTCTTCAGTGGAAGATTTATAATAATTAAAAAAATAGAAGAGACATATATATATATATATATATATATATATATATATATATATGTGTGTGTGTGTGTGTGTGTGTGTGTGTGTGTGTGTGTAGGTATGTCTCTCCTATTTTTTATTATTATAAATCTTCCACTCAAGAGAGACCCGGTTTCCAACAAAGATACAAGTCCGTACCTTTGAGTTGTAGTTAACTCAGACAAATTCACATTTGGAACTTGAGAAAAGTCTTGCATATTTTTACTGTTCCACTCACGGGTTGCACTTGTATGTATGTATGTAAGTATGTTTTATTTATGTATTCTAATGCACATAGTTGCATATCTAGACATGCTCATGTATATTCAAATGATAAATTTCTGGAACGTTTTACAGATTTTTACAGTGCCAGTGATGGATTGGATCTGTAGTCTTCGAATTAGCTTTCTCCTTTCTGATTCTGAAAAGCTTAATTTCTCAAGATTGGTATTTAGGCCCCAATAATTACAAGTATAAATCTGAACTTGTAATCTGGATAGAGTAACTGCAGATTTCTCAAAGGTTCAGCAAAGGTTTTCTCTTTTATACTGATCTTCAGCTTTATGTTAACATCTGATGGGCAGCTAATTTCCACAACTGTGCACAGTTTCTCTTCTCTATCCCAAATAATTATATCAGGTCTGCTGTGCTTACATTTTATTGAGGTCTTCACTGGTACATTCCACCAGCATTCCTTTTTATTATGAGTGGCGGCTATGGCTTCTACCATATTATGGGTTTTTATTTCGTTGTCCTCGGAATCATCATCCTTTTGACGGATTTCATTATAGAGTGTCCTAGCTCCAAGATCATGTCTCATAAGGAGATAATACTGTGTTGACATTTTCGGACAACTGCTCATGATGTGCGTAATATCTTCAGTGAGAACTCCACAAAGTCTGCATTGGTTGTCGCATTTAACAGCTTTTCCTGCATCAGGTACTTGGTTGATATTTCCCTGTTCCTGGATTGCAAACACATACCTTTCAAAGTGGGAGGTAGTAATGCGGCTATTGGTCCATGTTAAACTGCTTTGGTCATCATGGAGCTTTCTACTGACATATCCATGCATAGTTCTCTGCTCATATAGGTTCATCCTTTCATCTGATGATACATTGCGGTAGAGTCATGCGACTTTTTTTGGCATGTGTTCTAGGATATCAGACAAAGAGTGTTGCTCAAGGTGCTGCCTTCCAAATCTTATGATGTTGTCAGCCTCATGTATGCAAACTTGGTCAAGGGATGCACTTCGACACTTGGTGGTTAGAAGATGTTGCCGAAGGGATATGATGCGACGTTCAAAGACATTTTGGATTGATGTTAAACTTCTGCCGCCTTGTTTTCATTTTAGGTAGAGGCGGTCTACGTCACTGTTTATGTGGAAATTGTGTATGTATGTATGTATGTTATCAATCAGTTTCATTACTGTATTTCTTGTCAATAGAGAAAGAGCCGGACTCTAACATAGATTCAAGGCTCCTTCATTGGAACTTTTATCAACATCATCAAGGTATTTGTGCATATGTGTGTGTGCAGCATTTGGTGTTAGTGTATGCGCAGATTTGTATGTATGTTTTATGGATGCGTTTTTATGTATACATTTTCATGTCTAGGCGTATGCATATGTATTTATGTGCTAAACTTTTGGAAAGTTTTACATATCTTTACAGTTCCATTGATGGCTTGAATCTGTCGTCTTCTAATCAGCCTTTTTCTTTCAGGTTTTGAGAACCCTAATTTTTCCAGGTTTTTGTTGATGCAGTTCGTTACATATCCCAATGCCCCAACAATCACGGGTATGAATATGAACTTGTAGTCTGGGTGGAATATCTGCAAATTTCTCAGTAGCTCGGCGTAGTTGTTCTCTTTTTCTCTAATCTTTAGTGTGATGTTGACATCTGCAGAACAGCTGATTTCTACTACTGTACACAGTTTCTCTTCTCTGTCCCAGATTACTATATCTGGTCTATTATGTCTGCATTTTATTGAGGTTTTTATTGGGACATTCCACCAATATTCTTTCATATTGTGAGTGGTAATGGCCTCTACCTCATTACGGGTTTTCATCTCCTTAGCCCCGGAGATGTATGTATGTATGTATGTATGTATGTATGTAAATGCGAGTATATGTAGTTATTTATATTTGTTCGGCCCTGAAAGGCTCTGAAATGGTACATCCTCGGAAAAACAAATTTCATTTTCGAAATCTGCGTTCCTTCGAGAATATTGTCCGTAAATAATAATAAAAAATAATAATTTGCTATCAGAAATAACTTAATTCTTAGATCTACAATTCTCGTACTCTGTATCTGTGACTATCAATCTATCTCTCTCCATTATTTACCATACTTCTTTCTTTCTTTCTTTCTCTCTCTCTCTCTCTCTCTCTCTCTCTCTCTCTCTCTGTTTATGTATTATCTCTCATGCATTGCTTTCATTTTGTTTTAAACTTCGTCTTCTAATGTTTACTTTCATTTATCACATCTATCATGTACAAATCCAATTTTCTGATTGGGTAAAAATGATCAAACTTAAAATCTCTGTAATATTTTTCTAAAATTTCTTTTTCTGGAATAAATGAATCACAAACTTGGTTACAGTGTAAAAAATACGTCAATAAACCAAATGTGAAAATTTTCACTTAATTTTAAAATTTCAAAATTTGTAATAACAACAGAAAATATCTCACTATTTGTCTATCTCTTTCACTTTTCACTTTTCTCATAGTAAACTCCCACTACCACTATATATACTTGCCACATTCTCTCTCACTCTCTACAAAAGTATATAGCTTACTCTGAGTGTGTGTGTGCATGCATATGTGTAAATAATTTCATTAGGGTGACAGAATGATTTAAAAACGGTATGTAAAAAATGATTAATTTTAATAGCATACTTTCTGTTATTAAATGATTTTTCTTACACACGCACACATACAAATGTACACACATGCATGCAGACTCTCTCTCTCTCTCTCTCTCTCTCTCTCTCTCTCTCTCTCTCTCTCTCGCACACACACACACACACACGAACTAATCGAAATTACAAATTTTTTTGTTGCTCAAATCCCAACTTTTGACTACTGCATCATCATTCTATAAAATGTGTTTATGGGGAGAAAAATATTTAAAAACATCAATAAATGTGATAATGAAAAAGAAACGAGGAAGATACCAGGTGGTTGGGGAATGTGCTAGAAACAACAGCTAAATTTCCCTTAAATCACACACCTTTTCTTTTGAAAATTATTTTGAAATTATAAACAGAAACAAATTGCAGATTTGGACTGTCTGTATTCTAAGACTAAGATTTTTTAAAATTTCAGAAAAAGCCCAAAACCTTAGGATTGGTGGGGCAGGGCAGGTTTAATGAAAAAACAAATTTGAAAAACTCCTGTCAAAATGGAGAAAATCCAACTCAATATGAGTGTGCTTTTTCCAAAAGTCTGCCAAAGCATTCTATTGTGAAAATTACCTGGCAATGATGAGATACTCAGCCAGTATATATAATCAACAGATGAGATCCAGAGATTCTTGGTGTAGAAAACACTTAGTAGTACTTAAATGATTTGAACTTCGACTCCGATGTCTTTACGAAGTACCAATTCCATGGGGTAAAGAGTGGCTATAAGAAGAATCCAGGTGAGCAGATATGGAAGCAATTATGTGCATAAACAAATTAAATGTAACAGCTTGGGTTTGATATAAAATATATGTGTGTGTGTGTGTGTGTGTGTGTGTGTGTGTGTGTGTGTGTGTGTGTGTATACATGTAAACGGAAAGAAGGGAAAGGCTGCAGATTTTCAGGTGATGAATATTTAAGTATAAATGTATAGATATTTATATATTAATTGATCAAACTTACACAGAGTACAAATGACAGTGAAAATTAAAGGGGAGGATGTAAGTCCAACAATTGCTTCTGGGAGCTTAGAGATCCGTTATAATGTTGATAGATGTAGTTCACCCAAATTTGCAGTCAACATTGGAAGCAAATAAACATTGGAGGAATTGAGCTTCTGTCATCATGATGCAGAGAAGTTTATATAAAATATGTAATATTTCAAGGAGACAGAGTTGGCAATTCCAATTTCTAGTTGAGTAAGGTGTCCCCTTGTTGATGATACTCCATTTGATCTTGAAAGAATCATGATATATAAATACACAGGCACTTACACATATATGACCGGACATAAACTTAACTGCATATAAATATATTACTGCTCTATGCTTTAGAGAGCATTTCTTTTTTTGATATCTGAAACTTTGATTATATATATA
>NC_068998.1:31617066-31618376 GCF_001194135.2 Octopus bimaculoides
ATATATATATATATATATATATATAGGTGCAAGCATGGCTGTGTGGTAAGAAACTTGCTTCTCAACCACATGGTTCCGGGTTCAGTTTCACTATGTAGCACCTTCAGCAAGTTTCTTCTACTATAGCTTTGGGCTGACCAAAGCCTTGTGAATGGATCTGGTAGATGGAAACTGAAAGAAGCCCCTTCATATATATGTATATGTACATGTATATATTTGTGTGTGTGTGTGTTTGTCCCTCTGTCGTCACTTGACAACTGATGCTGGTGTGTTTATATCCCTCTAACATAGCAGTTTACCAAAAGAGACTGATAGAATAAGTACTAGGCTTACAAAGAATAAGGTCTGGGGTTGATTTCTTCGACTAACACTCTTTAAGATGGTGCTCCAGCATGGCTGCAGTCAAATTACTGAAATAAGTAAAAGAATAAAAGAATATATATTGGTTTTTAAGATAAGCATGCTCAAACAAGTCGAATGTTTATACAGAGAAGGTTTTACAGCCACATCATCCAAAACCTGTAAAACCTGCTCTGTGTAAACATTCGACTTGTTTGGGCATGCTTACATTAAAAAACAATTTTTGAATGACTTTTTTCTGTCAGAATGCTAAAAATAACTGACCAACAAAAAAAAAAACCCAACCAAAATTCAACCAAATCAAAAAATAAACCCCAATACTAAGCAAACAAAGATGAACCATTCCACTTCCATTGCACATGCATGCACACACACATACAAACACACACACATTCACATATTCCCTTTTACATACACACACATATATTCACACAGAGTTGAAACACTGTTTGATTTATTTTTTTCAGCGTAAAATTTTCATTATCCCACTACCAAGTATGACATCACCCCTTCCTTTCTCATTCATAAACATAAGAGTATTATTATAGTAGATTATCTCGGTAACCATGGGAGCTATGAAAGAAATACAGCATCATCCCCCAGATCATTCTACACAACTGTGTAATTTTTTGCATAATTCCACCCAGCCGTTTGACCATAAATCCCAAGACAAGAAAGAATCGCCCATGTCAAATTTATACGTATAGATATATATATCAGTTTCTTATCTCTTCTGGAACAGACAATGTGTACTTTTATGCTTAAAAATTGTCTCTTGCTATGTTGAGGCATTCTTGTGATATGTGGCTGTGGAACAGTGCATATTTAGTATTTCAAAAACTTTATTCTGGGACCAGTTTTATATTACTTAGTTGCACATCCATACAGCATGTAACACAATACATTTTGTGCATATAAACATTTTTATATATTATATATATATATATATA
>NC_068998.1:31618386-31624361 GCF_001194135.2 Octopus bimaculoides
ATATATTTATATATACATATATTTATATATTATTTTATATATTATTCCCATCTTTATAGTGTTTAAAATGTTTATACCTATACTATGTTGTGATCAGTTTCATTTCTGATCTTTGTTGGGGTTCATAGACACAGAATGAGATGTGCATTCCTAATAGCATTCTATTGCATACAGAAAAGTTCTGCTGTCATGAAAAATGATAAAATAATCCCTGAAGTCTCTCCACACTGTATGTAACATAATTCATTTTGTGTCAGTAAGTTCACTTTGCCTTGCTGAAAGATATCTATTAGATGCATGTGACAAAACGAGAGAATATTGTATTTTATTTAGTCTAGGTAGGTGAAAATTACGATAGTTAAATATACTTCAGTCATTCAAAGTGTAAGTTGAGATTGATAATATCTCTCACTTTCAAAATGAAAGACTTGTAGAGTAATTAGTAAATGTTATGCGAAGAAATGAGAAGCAAGTGAGTCCAAATATCCAGTTCTCAGTGACACAGCAGTACTAATTGTAACTTTAATCTGAAACAATATTTATCTCAAAAGACTGTATTTACATGTGGAAAAAATGGCATCATATATTGGTAGGTCAAATTCATCTACATTTGATGGACAAAACTTTAAATAGTTTGTTTAATCTCTCACTCATCAACTAAAGTTTTGTGATTTTCTTAAGGTTATTTTACAGGTGTCTCATAGAGCTTAAACATACAATCTTTTGATCAGTTTCATTGTACAAACTTTGTATACTGTATCATACTCATGAAGAAATTATCAATTAGACTCTAAAATTTTCATCATCACTGAAATTATCCTACTAGCTATTTAAATCCATTATCTGGTCCATTAAATTATTAAGCAATGAAAACTAATCTTTATATTTGATTTGTTGATATGATTCTCTCTCTAAGGCATAAATAGGTCATGAATTCTTTACATTTGAAATTAACATCATAAGCTAATCTTAGTTAAAAATTCTGTGTTAATCTTACTTGCAACACAAAAATTATGTATGGCCTGTAATGCATGACCATGATACTATAATAGCATTGCTGGGTTGCCAACAATGCTATTATATAACTATGATGCTGATACACCACTGGAGATTATGCCTTCCTGAATAACCTGATTAACTATATGGGCAACTAGACCATATCCAACTCTACCAGATATCTTAAGTATCTCAGCAGTGACCCCCGATGTTACTAGGGACGTTCCCTGTCTTCATATTGCCTTATCTTTCATGCTGCTGACAACTTGAATAACTAGTCTCTTTGTTGGGTTCACATGGGGGAGACTACCTTTGTCTCATTTATTCTCCACATTGAATAGCCTTTCATAGTAGCTCTTCCACACTTCTTTCTTTTCAGGGTCATTAAGAGCAAGCATTCCATTATCCATCCATACACACTTCTCTCTCACAACATCTCGATTCTCTCTAAAATACTGTCTGGCAATCTGGAACATCTCAAGTTTCTGATCTTCATGCTGTAAGACATAGACAAACCTCTTCCTTTTTGCATCTACCATAAGTGTGTACATGAATAATGCATTACACATAGAAACATGCATGTGGGACCCACAGGTTACTTATATGCATTACATGTATCCATGTGGCTATGCACCCATAAAACAGTTCACAAACTGTAATATTGTCAAGTACAGTATCTATATATAAATACACACATACACACATCATGCATACACATACATATAATTATGTGCGTAAATAAATACCCATAGTTCTCCCATAAACATGCTCATATGTGAGCAGGATAAACAAATATATATGAGCATTGATACATGTGTATGTGCTTGAATATCCATCACAAAGCTGGCTGTGTTGAAATACGATTCAGATCAGATTGCATAAATAAATGGTCCTCCATGAAGAATTTCCAGGAGAGAATTGAAAATTTCTGATTTTCCAACTGAAATTGAAAGTAGCTAGTGAGTGAGTGAGTGAGTGAGTGAGTGAGTGAGTGAGTGAGAGAGAGAGAGAGAGAGAGAGAGAGAGAGAGAATGACTGTAATATCAAAGGGAGAGAAAGGGGGAATTGAAAATTTCTGGTAGAAATTGAAAGTTGAACCTGTAAGAGAGATTGATAGACAGGTTGGCATATATCCATAATATCACATACAGAGAGATAGGGAGAGAGAGAGAGAGAGGGAGAGAGAGAGAGAGAGACGGAGAGAGAGAGAGAGAGAGAGAGAGAGAGAGAGAGAGAGAGAAATGTCTTTTATACTGGTGGATTGTAGTGTCACCATTGTAAAGAACAAAGACAAAATCATCTCTCTAACAGTTGTACTAAAATCTAAATAAAGACTGCAGCCACGAATGTAAATTCGAATTCAATAACACACTGTTCTGTAACCTAAAAACATACTTAATCAAAACTGACAAAGCAAGACCTATCCACCCACGGAGTAAAATTTTAGGGAGAAAAGACAACTTGAGAACCTCCTCATCCTCATACACAGGAAATATTTATTTTTTTCTTCATGCACTATGGCAATTTACATCCAATCATCTATGTGTCATTTATAGATCCACTGAAGACTCGAAACAGTATGGAGGTGTTCTCCTTAAGTGTATGAAATTGGTGAATCTTATATTGAAAGTGAAGATGAGAAATCTTATATAGACTTATTTATTGTTGGTAAGAATCACTTGCAATCAGGCTGTCTTAATGGATGCTTTAGTTTGAGGATAAAAAATACATAAGGATAAAGAATATATAGTCATGACTGTTGACTAAAAGCACAAGAATAGTTATTGTATATTAAATGCAATGAGTGAACAATGTACTTGACTTTCTTGCAAATACAAAGTTCAGTAATTACATGATTTTCTAACATGCACTCAAATCCATATATTCTGTGGAGAGATTTACTTGATTAAATCGACTTCAAGGAGTTCACTAATACCTAATTTTATTGACCTAAGTGAGATGAAAACTAAAGTCAGTCTTATTCAGACTTTGACATCAAAAAGTGGAATAACCATATTGATTGCTCATATAACTGGGTCTAGACTAGGCCTGTTGTGAAGGAACTTTAGAGTTAGAATAATAAGTTACTAGTTTCTAGTTGAGAATTTGAAGAAAGAAAATAGGTTGAGATGGGAACCCAGTAGGGGGATTATAAGGAAATCTGAAGGGATTCCCTTATAACAACTGCCATCAAGGCATACTACATGCTTAAAGGAGTTAAACCATGAGGAACATTGAGAGTAAATGTAACAGAATATGTCAACTAATAATATGTTAACAAAGTACGTTAATATAACAAAATATGTTAATTTTTGCATGCACAAATGTGTGTGTGTGTACACATGCACATGCAAATATGCACACATGTTGTGTGTGACATATGTGAGTCGTTATGTGTGTATGTTCGATCAGGTCAGTGGGTGCATGTACCATTGCAGCATGTCACTATTTGCTATTTGCTTGGGTCATCTCAGACAACCCATTGAGCAGTGTCTCAATCAGTCTGCATCTCTCCAAGATAATTCCTCATCTGCTGTGAACATGTGGTATGTGGCCAACTAACACAAACCATCACCCTAGCTTGATTCTTGGAGAACATGGTATGCAGGACCTAGGTAACTTGGAAAGTCAAGCAATATGACCAAGTAGTCAGAGCTGATGCTCCCAAATCATTCAAGTAACATGGTGCATACTAATTTCTTAGTATAATCAGTGGTCGGATACAAAATCCAGCCAACAGTTATCCATAATCTTGCAAAGTGTCCTGATACCAAAAGAGTTCGGACAGCTGTTAAGAGCCCTGGATAACAATGTTCAAGTCTTGCAGTTATAGTGTGTGTGTAACTTTTATACACACATGTTGGTGGAGGATGTCAGTCATTTGATGATAAAAATTAAGTGGATCTTTTTTAAAACGGGGACCACATGTTTCATTAACGAAACACTTTGAAACTTGGAACACTGGTAGAATGTGTCATATAAAACATCTTTTTCTCTTAGTCTTCTTAAAAAAAAAAGAAATCCATAAATTAGTCCATGTTAAAGTTGTCGTATTTCTGTAATTTCAACCAATCACTGACGTCCATTCAGCCGATATACATTAAGTGCCGACTACAACATAAACAAACGATTCTGAAACAATTAACCCTAACCCTAACCCTAACTCTAACCCTAAGCCTAACCCTAGGGTTAGGGTTAGGGTTAGGGTTAGGGTTAGAGTTAGGGTTAGGGTTAAAGCAAATTTAAAATGAAAAAAGCAAATAAAACGAAGAATCGTTTGTTTATGTAGTCGGCACGTAATGTATATCGGCTGAATGGACGCCAGTGATTGGTTGAAATTATCGAAATAAGACAATTTTTTACATGAAATAAATTCGAATACAAAAATATTTTTCTGTTCTATAACACAAAATAGATAAGTATACGAAGTTTGAAAGTCTTTCGGTACCAAAAACACTACGTAAAACATTAATGAAAAATGTGGCCCCCGTTTTAAAAAAGATCCAATTAAGTTGTTCAATCATCCTAATTACCTGCTCCTGAATTAATGTGTCAGTGACTGAACATTCAACAGACATGTGTACCCATGATTTTCTGACAGAATCAGCATGATACAATGTGTGATAAGATTGTACCTCATGAATTACAGGTACAATTCCCTTGATGTTTTCTGTAAAGTTTCTGTCTACAAGATGGATTGTCTCACAAGGTATGAGTTGACCTGAGGCTATTGAATATAGCATTAACATTGAAGCCGGAACCACATGGTTACATAGAAATCTTCTCAGTCATTCAAGTTGACATACATACACACATATGCACATGTATGTGTATGTGTGTGAAAGAAAGAAACAGAGTAGCTTATATTATCTAAAGCGAGAATATTTTCCATACCAAATAGCAGTGAAAATGGCTTTTTTAGAAGTCAAATATGCCCTATACATATTTGAACTGATCTAAATGTTTGGTTAATTCACAATACTGCTTCATGTGCCTACAACATATACATATATACATATTCATATATGCATACATACATGCATACATACATGCATACATACATACATACATACATACACACATATCATACAAAGGTACTTGTAACAAGGAACGTGTTACTAAGGAATATAGAAATCGGGTTAGGAAAATATGGACCTCGAAACTCTCTGCATTCAATAAAGCAATAGCCCGCAATGTGTTTGCAGTACCAGTACTCGTACCGACATTCGGGATACTTGACTGGACGATCAATGAAATCCAAGCCCTTGATGTGAAGACCCGGAAAATACTAACGAGCATGAACAACTTTCACATCAATAGCGATGTAGACCGCCTATACCTAAAACGAAATAAAGGAGGGAGGGGCCTAACATCAGTTCAGACTGCCTTTGAATGCCTTGTCATATCTCTTAGACATCATCTCATAACCACAAAGTGTCGAAGTGCACCCCTTGATGAAGTCTGCAGACATGAGGTAAATACTTTCATGAGATTGGGAAGGCAACTACTTGACAAGCATTCCTTATTCGACAACCTAGAACTCTTACCCAAACAAATTGCAAGACTCTACCGTAACATAACATCAGAGGAGAGGATGAATGCATTCCAACAGAAGACATGATATTGTGGCCAAGACACTGTACAATGTAATCCGCCGACAGGATAACCCTGGGGCTAAGGAGATGAAAACCCATAATGAGGTAGAGGCCATTACCACTCACAATATGAAAGAGTATTGGTGGAATGTCCCAATAAAAACCTCAATAAAATGCAGACATAATAGACCGGATATAGTAATCTGGGACAGAGAAGAGAAACTGTGTACAGTAGTAGAAATCAGCTGTCCTGCGGATGTCAACATCACACTAAAGATTAGAGAAAAAGAGAACAACTACGCCGAGCTACTGAGAAATTTGCAGATACTCCACCCAGACTACAAGTTCATATTCATACCCGTGATTGTTGGGGCATTGGGATAT
>NC_068998.1:31624417-31639417 GCF_001194135.2 Octopus bimaculoides
CTCAAAACTTGAAAGAAAAAGGCTGATTAGAAGACTACAGATTCAAGCCATCAATGGAACTGTAAAGATATGTAAAACTTTCCAAAAATTTAGCACATAAATACATATGCATGTATCTAGACATGAAAATATATCCATAAAAACGCATCCATAAAACAAACATACAAATCTGTGCATACACTAACACCAAATACTGCACACACACACACATATGCACAAATACCTTGATGATGTTGATAAAAGTTCCAATGAAGGAGCCTTGAATCTATGTTAGAGTCCGGCTCTTTCTCTATTGACAAGAAATACAGAAATGAAACTGATTGATAACATACATACATATATATGTGTATGAGAGAGTGCTGAAAAGTTTCTGGTTTTGAGTAAAAGAAAATACAGGAGAATCAGTTAATTATGATTTCATTTAACATATTCCCCTGTCAGATTGACACACTTATTGCAGCAGTTCTTCAGCCCTGTTAAAAAACTTGGAAAGTTGGTCCTCCAGCCAGGCCTTTCATGATACCCTTAAAGCTTTTCAGAATCTCGTATATACATTTTCTACCATGAAAGCATAAGTTTAACCCTAAAATGAAAATTTAAATGAACCCTATATAGATATTTTTAACCCTTGGGATATGTACCTATTCTCCACCCACTCAGTTATGCTCCTAATTGCAAATAATGTAAATTTGTAATTTCATAAAGAAAAGCAACTCCACATTCATATTGTTGCCAACTATAACAGTTCAAAAAGAGAAAAAACATACTGAAGAGTTAGTGAGCAGAGAGGACCATAATGAAAAATGTATTTGATTAGTGCGGTTTAAGGGAGATTTGGTTACATGGCCAAATAACTTCCTCCTTTTGGCTCTAAGAAATTGTGTAATTTATTGTTACACATTTAATATAAAGGCATAAAAGTACTATACTTCTATGGATGCTAAGGATTGTTTCCTGCTAACTTGAACTTGAATTTGTCAGTAATTTTTCAGTTGTGTTCATATTTTATCAAGAGTAAGACAAAAATTGCTGGGAGATTGTCGGAGGAATTCAGGGTCAGCATGGGAGTTAGGCAGAGCTGTTTGTTGTCACCAGGATGGCCTACACCAGGAAAGGTATTCAGTGGACACTGATGAACAAGCTGGAGGACGTGGACTACGCAGATGATCTCGTGCTACTGTCACATCGCCTGCAAGACATGCAAGATAAGGTAGACCACCTGAGAGAAACTTCAGGGCGAGTGGGCTTGAGGATCAGCCAGGAAAAGACAAAAGTGCTGCATATCAACAACAAGCAGGAAGAGCCAATCACAACTGAGGGGGCACCTGTGGAGGACGTTAGTGAGTTTGTCTATCTTGGCAGCAAGATCAGCAAATCAGGTGGATCAGACAAGGACATCACTGCAAGAAGCAAGAAGGCTTGGCAAGCCTTCACTATTCTTCAGCCGGTATGGAAGTCCACTGCCATTTCAACTCGAACTAAACTCTACTTATTTAGTTCAAATGTAAAATCTGTGCTTTTGTATGGCTCTGAAACATGGAGAGTCACCTGCAGCAACTACAAGAAGATCCAGACCTTCATCAACAAATGTCTCCGGCAGATCCTCCATCTGAAATGGTTCGACAGAGTGCCAAACATCGACCTGTGGGAAAGGGCCAACCATGAGCCCATACATGTTCAAATTAGACGAAGGAAATGGAGATGGATCGGACACACACTGCGGAAAGAACCCTCAAATGTGACACGACAAGCACTTGACTGGAACCCACAAGGGAATAGAAAGCAAGGACGTCTGAAGCAGATATAGAAGCGGAGCATTTTGGATGAGCTCAGGACCACTGGCCTGACATAGGAAGCAGCCAAAAAAGACGCCAATGACTGCAAAAAGTGGAAAATAACTGTTGAGGCCCTATGCTCCACAATGGGAAAATAGGATTAAGAAGAAGAAGAAGAAGAAGAAGACAAAAATTAGGATTGCTGCAAATTATTGTAATTGACTGAATATTGCAATCCATATCTATTGATAACGGTCTAAGATGAGAAATGTGAGAAAGAGTAAAGAATTTTCCTATAAAATTACATGTTGATCAAAACTAAAAAGGAGAATTTATTTGCATGCAAGATAAAAATAATAAACAAATGAAACTTATAGCATTTTTTCAGAATAATATTATAGAACCATTGAAGTGACTAAATCAGTTGCAAAAATATTTCAAATCACTAATTTTTTTTCTGATTGATTTAAAATGATACCAGCCACAAGAATGAGTTTTATGAAAATTGTTTGTTAGATCTTGTTTAACTTATAAAAACCTTCAGTTTAAAAGATTACTGAATGAATAAATTGCATTTGAGTTTTATCAGCATTACACCAAAGGTTTAAATATATCAATTGATATTAGTATATGTCATCAAAACAAAAGAATTAACGATTTGACACAAGTATAATCTTTGTGAATCTAAAAAGTAGTGAACTGATTATGAACAGTAATATATATGCCTTTAGTCTTTTCAAAAATTGTGCTTAATGGTTTCAATATACCTAAACATATTACAGGTAACCAAAATTCAAAGAATAGTTGTACGTCAGAAGTTGTAATTTTTATAGTATAATTAGTTTGAATGCTTCATTTATTGCCTCACCACAGATAATAAATAATTTAAGTCTATTATCAATAAAACCTCTAGTTTTTGCTGGAAATGGGGAGGCATTAAATAAATTCAGTTATAAAAAGCCTCTTCTTTTGAACAAGCATGGATGTAGTAAAAAGTTTGCTTCCCAACCACATGGTTCTGGGTTCAGTCTTGCATGGCACCTTGGGAAAACTGTTTTCTACTGTAGGCTCAGGCTGATCAAAGCCGTGTGAATGCATTTGGTTGATGGAAACTGAAAGAAGTTCATTATAATTATGCATATGTGTGTGTATATATATATATATATATATTATTTAAAAGAGCTCCAACTCTGTCTGTTTTTTATGTTTTATTTATATTCTTATTCTTATAAAATTAATGTAGGATATAGAATATGGAAGAGATAATATAAATAGTAAAATGAAATGAAGTATTGAATGTCTTATTGAATATATGAAATATTGAGTATTAAATATAGAGTATTAAATATATAAGAACTAGTATAAACTTGGCATCATCTCTAAAAATAGCCAAACACCTACTGCTGCTGTCCAAAGGAATATGTATAAAAGACAAAAGAACAGCCAGTCAACAACAGTACATCTGTCAGACCTTGATGACTGCCATGAGGCAGGAAAGTATACTAGTCCTTATATATTTAATACTCTATATTTAATACTCAATATTTCATATATTCAATAAGACATTCAATACTTCATTTCATTTTACTATTTATATTATATATTCCATATTCTATATCCCACATTAATTTTATAAGAATAAGAATATAAATAAAACATAAATAAAACATAAAAAACAGAGTTGGAATTCTTTTAAATAATATATATATATATATATGATCATACAAAACCCTTTTTTACATTTTTTATTTTTATTCATATATCATCATCATCATCATCGTTTAACGTCCGCCTTCCATGCTAGCATGGGTTGGGCGATTTGACTTAGGACTGGTGAAACCGGATGGCAACACCAGGCTCCAATCTAATTTGGCAGAGTTTCTACAGCAGGATGCCCTTCCTAACGCCAACCATATTTATATATTTATATTTATATATTTGATCCTTTATATTGAACACTCAATATTTCATCTACATTCAATACTTTCTTTCATGGTGCCATCCATTTTTATTTTATTTTATTTTATATTGTATATTGTATATTATATTATATATTGTATATTCCATATTCTATACCTGACATTGGTTCTGCAGGAATATAAATAAAACATAAAAAACAGACAGTGTTGGAACTCTTTTAAACAAAATAATATATATATATACATATACATGCAAATGTGTGTGTGTGTATCTTTATATCTGTGTTTGTCCCTCCACTGCTGCTTGACAACTTGTGTTGGTGTGTTTACATCTCTGTAACTTAACAGTTTGGTAAACAAAGCCAATAGAATAAGTATCTAGCTTAAAAATAAAAAGCAACTAAGTACTGGGGTCAATTTGTTTAACTAAAATCCTTCAAGGAGATGCTGCAGCATGGCTCATCACTGAAACAAGTTTCAGAAATAAAAGATAAAATGGATGTAGATATATTCTCATTTGTTCTTGGTACCATGTGCTATAATGACATGGTTGCTATATCAAGTATTTCCAGGTGCTTATGCAGAATCTGTCCCTAACCTAATTTACATAGATATAGTCAAATAGTAACAGACCTGTTAACAGTTATTTGGAGACTGAAATGTTTCACATGTATTCTGGGAAATCTTTCACTGGTTATTCTTTTAATCCTCTGTTTCAGATTCAGTATTCTGTCAAAAGTTAAATCATCATCATCACCATCATCATCATCATCAATATCATCGTTTAACGTCTGCTTTCCATGCTGGTATGGGTTGGACCGTTTGACTGAGAACTGGCAAGCCAGGAGGTTGCACCAATCTGATCTGGCAAGGTTTCTACAGCTGGGTACCCTTCCTAATGCCAACCACTCTGAGAGTGTAATGGGTGCTTTTTACATGCCATCGACATGGGAGCCAGTCAGGTGGCACTGGCAATGACCATGCTTGAAGGGTGCTTTTTGTGTGCCACTAGTATGAGACCAGTGAGGGGGCACTGGCATCGACTATGCTTGCATGGTGCTTTTCATGTGTCACTGGCACGGGAGCCAGTCTGGTGTCACTGGCAATGACCATGCTTGAATGGTGCTTTTCATGTGCTAGTGGCATGGGTGCCAGTCAGGTGGTACTGGCATTGGCCATGACAATGATTTCACTTGATTCAACAGGTCTTCTCAAGCACAGCATATTGCCCTATGATTGAAGGGTACTCTTAAATGGGCCAGTTATGCAACACTGGCATAGGCCACGGCTACAGTCTCACTTGGCTTGCCCAGTCTTCTCAAGCACAGCATATCTCCAAAAGTCTCGGTCACTTGTCATTGCCTCTGTGAGGCCCAACATTTGAAGGTTGTGCTTCACCACCTCATCCCAGGTCTCCCACAGGTTCCCTCCACTGTTAGGACATAACACTTTTTCATACAGCAGTCCTCATCCATACATAACACATGACCATACCAGTGCAGTCGTCTCTCTTGCTCACCACATCTGATGCTTCTTATTTTCTCTCAGGGTGCTTACACTCTGTTGTGTATGCACACTGACATTACACATCCAGTGGAGCATACTATACTAGCTTCATTTCTTGCAAGCTTATTATCATATCCTCAGCAGCCACAGCCCATGTTTCACTGCTGTGTAGCATGGTTGTTCACACACATGCATTATACAGTCAACCTTTCACTCTGAGTGAGAGGCCCTTTGTTACCAGCAGAGGTAGGAGCTCTCTGAACTTTGCCCAGGCTATTCTTATTCTAGTAGCTATACCCTCAG
Source organism: Octopus bimaculoides (assembly GCF_001194135.2). Taxonomy (NCBI): domain Eukaryota; kingdom Metazoa; phylum Mollusca; class Cephalopoda; order Octopoda; family Octopodidae; genus Octopus; species Octopus bimaculoides. The sequence goes on from NC_068998.1 coordinate 31,629,921, forward strand.
AGCATCCACCCCAGCTACTGACTTGGTCACCTAGCTAATAGAAGCTATCAACTACATCTAGTCCCCCCCCCCAGCATGTGATGGAAGCTGTTTTTTGTACATTTTCAGTGTTTATTGCCCCTGTGCATCTGCCACACACAATAAACTATCTTCCCAGTTAGTCTTCCTTTGATATTGCTGCACCTCTTATGTGTCAATAGCTTACACTGGGTACATCTTATGGAGTTTCTACCTATGCCTTTTCTACAGATTGAGCAGGGCCATCTACTTGAGGGGATTGTGATTTGTCTACCTTCCTACTTACTAAGACTTTAGTGTTTGCTAGATTGACTCTAAGGCCCTCCAATTCTAGACCTTGCTTCCACACCCTAAACTTCATCTCTAGTGCTGGTAGTGACTCGGCTATTAGAGCAAAGTCATCAGCATAGAGGAGCTCCCAGGGAATCCTGCTTTGAATTTCTCTGTTATTGGTTGTAGGACTATGATGAATAGGAGGCGGCTGAGGACTGAACCTTAGTGGACCCTACCCCTACTCAGAATTCTTCACTATACTCATTGCCAACCCTCACCTTACTGACAGCATCCCTGTACATGGCTTATACAGCTCTCACTAACCACTCATCTATCCCTAGTTTCCACATTTACCACCAGATAAGGGATTAGGGGACCCTGTCAAAGGCTTTCTCCATGTCAACAAAAGCCAAGTACCGAAGTTTATCTTTGGCTAGGTATTTCTCCTGCAGCTGTCTTACCAGAAATATAGCATCAGTGGTGCTTCTCCCTGGCACAAACGAAAACTGCATCTCATCTAAACTCTCTCTCTAATTAGTTGGGCTATGACCCTCTTGGTGACTTTGATCACCTGATCCAACAATTTGATACCTCTGTAATTATTTGTATCTAAAACGTCACTTTTACCTTTGTAGCAGCTGACTATGGTGCTGCTTCACCAGTCATTGGGTATGACACCTTTGTGTATCACCTGATTGACTATACAGGTAACTAGACTATAGCCTACCCTGCCTGATATTTTAAGCATCTCTGTGATGATTTCTGATGGGCCAGGGGCTTTCTCTGTCTTCATACCTTTAATTGCTTTATCTACCAAGGTACTATTCAGATAGCTGGTCCCTCTGTTAGGTCGATGTTCAGCAGACTCTCTTTCTCCTATTCATTCTCTTCACTTAGCAACCTTTCATAATGACATCTCAAAGTCTCTCTCCTTGCAGCCTCAGTAAATGCAAGTGAGCCATCATCCATGTGGACACATTTCTCTCCTATGACATCATGATTCTTTCACACACACTGTCTTGCAACGTGAAACACTTCAGTTCTTTGGTCCTCATGACATAGAACTTTGGCAAATTTTTCTTTTCTGCTTCCCCACTGGCTAAGTAAACCTGTCTCTTAGCTTCCCTTCATGCGATCTGATACAGTTCTCTGCTACCACCATTCTTCCAGTCCTTCCATGCCTGTTTCTTTTCTTTAATGGCCCTGTCAACTACATTGTCCACCACCACGTTACCTTAAGTTGAGACGGGATTTTGTACCATCCACAGATCTGGTCAGTGGCCCTCAACAGGTTGTCACGTAGGAACCTTCAGTTGTCTTCCACATTATGTGATGCTATATCCTCCTCTTTTTTGTCAAAAGCTTTGAGTTACATCTCTAAATCTTTGTCCATTCACAGGATCACAGGATCCTTAAGCTTCCAGACCCTTCTTTTCCATGCTGGTCATCTTCTGGATATCCATTTAGCACCGAACCTGAAGTCACTAGCTACTAACCTGCTGGGAAGGCTTTGGTATTTATAAGTAGCCATCTTTCCTGTTTTTTGGTGAGAATGTAGTCAATCTGACTAGTGTGTCCATCAGACTGGTAGATGAATAGGGGACTGGCAGGTTTCCTGAAGTTAGTCTAATGTTTATACAATTCTTTGATGACACTACTAATTCAGCAGTATCAATTCCAGTTGGTTAATCCAACTGCTGTGTTATTAAAGCTGCTTCTTTAAGAAACTACTTTGATAATATAATCTTTTCTAAAGTGAATATTATTGGAAGACTTAATGGCAGAATCAAGAAAATATGACACTTTCATTAAAAATATACAAACACAGACTTGGAGAAAAAGCATTTCATGTTACTCTACATCCTGATTTGAAGTTTTTATATAATGGAAGGCCCATGGATATGAAACCACCAAATTGTCATTCTTTCATCTTTACAGTTCATGGAGTAAATTGAATTGATTAATATGACACAGCTGTGTCGGCAGAGTATGAAACTGCTATATGTATTTGAAATTATTTATATTGCCAATCAATCAGCAATATTCTTAAAACAGAACCTTTTGATTATTTTTGTGTATTTAAGTATGCAATAAATATTGAATATATCTTAGCCTTTTCATTCAGAAGAAAGATTTGTGATCATTGATAACCAATTTAGTGAAATTTTGCTCATATAAATTTAATGAAAATTCTTTTGTATGCTTATTCTGTCAGTAAACCTGCTAATCATGTTTGTCTTAGAAAAGTTTCAGCTTCTGATATATTATAAAATTGTTTAGCATCTTCAATTTTGAAGCAATTATTTCTTAATATTTACGAAGCTACTTTGATAAAGCAAAATTACTTGCACCGTTGTTTTCCAATAATTCTACCCTTGACTCATTTGAGCATGTTCTTCCAGACTTTCATTCTTGATGTTATGTCCATTTATCTGACTTGCATATTATTTCTTCATCTTTGGCAAATGTAATTGCCAGTTTCAGTACTTATACAGCTCCTGTTCTGATAATATTCCTTCTGCTATTTTGCAAATGACCTCTTCTAAACTAACAAATGCTTAGTAAAATCTTCCTTTTCATCTTATTGGAAATCAGATTCTATTATTCTTGTTTTCATAATCTGCTCTAAATACTTCTCAATCAGCATTCACATTATACAGGGTGTCCACAAGGTCTGGGTACATGGAGTAAATAAAATCATAACATAAACAATTAAATATAAGAAATAATAATTTCTTAAAGTATGTGTTAATCCCCATGTACCCAGACTTTGTGGACACCCTGTAGTTAACAAAGTTTTTGATCAATCAAGTTTTTGTCTTGAACTTCAAATCATTTGGTCTCATTCTGAACAAACAGTACATTTTCTGTAACTTTAGATTCCACTACTGACTATCTGACTGTGATAAATGAATGGTGTGGCTGTTATTGTTTCCCTTGGAAGCATTTGATAAGGTTTGACATGCTAAGACTCTTAAGCAAACTTAAGACATGAAATTTCTGGGGAGATCTTTAGGATTCTTGAACTTACTGGATAGAATTTTTTTAAATGACCATTTTTCTTCTACTTAATCCATATAATATAGAGTTCCTCAAGGTTGTAACCTTGATCTGATTCTTTTTGCTTTGATTTATATATAGTCTTCTGGATGATATCATGTCTAATCTTGTTACCTTGTCTAATGGTACTTCATATTTTTGCCTTAATAGGATGTCTGATTTGTTTGTGTGAATGGAAATGACTGGTTCTCTTCTTGAGCTGAACCTGGTTTGCCAACTTATCTATGTCCAGTAACTGATTAAATAAGTAAATGGACCTAAACAGACCACTTTCTGAGCAGTGCGAGCAACTCATAAAATGGCTTATTCGTTTATTTATTAAGGTAACAACAGAAACACGCGCACACACACGCGCGCGCACACGCACGCACACACACACATGCACGCACACACACACACAAACATATGTAAACAGTTATCTAGTCTGTGTTCATGCTTAAAATATTCTGCTTAAAATATTCTGGATGTAAAATAATTATGAAGGCAAGTTTCTAATAGTTACGTATATTTCCATTGTATTCTGTACCAAACGTTTGCTCTTTTCATTTTATGTCTTAACTTCTGACTTACATAGCTCCAAGTAATTTATATTCATAATTATTTGTTGAGCACTTTCTTAGTTACTTTCAATTCTGCATATACTAAACTATTTTCCAATAACTGTAACAGAAACATTGATGATATTTCTATTTTTGTGTCTGATACTGTTCTTAATTTACTTAGTCTTTGTCATTTAAACTTAATGATTCTATGAGATCTATAGCTAAATAAACCACGATGAAATTTGGTCCTCTATATCTAGCTCATCACCATCTTTTCTCCTAAGTTTGCTATTAGCACTTGTGTGAAATAGTGTTGTCATATTTGGGCCAGTACCACTGCTTTTCTTCTTCCTGTTCTTCATTGAGTTTGAAAGCAGAATTCTAGTAATGTTTTTCCTGTTTGAACTGCTAAATTTCAACCACTTGTTTATCACTAGACAGACCATTGCTTGAACATTGCATTTTTATGTCTATTCTAAAAATATTTCCATGGTCATAATTCAGTTAAACTTTCTTATTTTGTTCCTTCTCTTATGATTATAATTTGAGTAACTCATCTTCTTTCTAATTCTCATTCTTTTATTGTTGTCCTCCTCTTGAAGGAAGAGTTTCTGTACGATGGATGGATTTTTTCATCATCTTGTTTCCCAATAAATATAATCTTAATTCTTTTAAATCTTATGTTTGTCATTTTATGATTTTTAATATAGCCTCTTATGTGATATTTTACTTTTTCTTTTGTAAATCCCAACAAACTATGCTGTTCTTTGAAGCTTGTTAGGAGAGGCTCCCAATAGAAAAGATCAGAAGTTAGAGCATACCAAGCATACCATCCCAACTTTTATTTAATTATATTTCCTTCAATCATCTGTAAATTTAGAATTTTCAAACTGTATTATATCATAATGGGCTTCAGCGTGTAAGTGTTGAATTTGAACATTTTGGAGGAGAAATGAAATAATAATGAAGAAAGGAAAATAACTTTAGAATACTTTGGAATTTTCTTACCATAACAAACTTATGAATGTTCCTGGAAAAAGTATTAGTGAATTTGAATGATGATTCAAATAGTTTGTTCTCAGAATAATATTTTGTGTTAGATTTACTAATAGTAAAATGAATTTGTTTTTCTTTGTAAATTAAGCATAACATAACAAAAATTATTTTGATACTATATTGTAACCAATAATATTCACTATGATTGTTGAGATAAAGAAATACCATTCAGTGAAAACTTTTCCAGTTTAGAATTTTCATTTAATGTCTACTAGTATATCAGATAGTTAGTATTTACAAAGAAGCTGGGTTGTGTAATTTGTATTTTTAAATGGTTCTGAAACATCTGTTAATCACACTTTCTGTCTTTTACTGTTTTAGCTCTTTCATTCACCTTCTAGATAGCCTTCTGGGGTAATACATGAAGAGGTCTAGTCAATTATGTAGTCCCCCAGGTTTTACCTTGTTTTTTTAGCATGCAATGTCCTTTTATAATATCTACTTATTGAACTGCTGTGTAACAGAAAATAACAAGTCATTGGACATAAACAAATAGACCAGTTTTCGAGCAGTTTCAAAGTGAAAACAGCTGTAGATATACATACAAGCTGTAGGAAACAAATGAAGTGATAAATATAAACAAATAAATGTGTACTATTAATGATATAGGTGATTACTTTTAATGAAAGTTTATCATTTTACAAAATATCCGTAATATATGATATTGTAATATATGATTCTGTGGTATTGGAGTTGCCACAAAAGTCCGCAATGTTTGACTCAAAAGCCTTAATGGAGGTTGCCTCCATTTTTAAGTTGGATGAACGAGTATTAATTCCTTATTGAATTCATAAGTATTTTACACATCCAGTTTGTGTTAATTCATCCACCACACACCAACATGGAATCTTAGAAAGATGTGACCAGTTTATTGGTGATGACACAAACATGAGACTCTTTGTACTGGTCTACAACACTGCCATCAGTTGTTTATTTTTGATCTGACTTTAATCTAATCTGACTCATATGGATGTGTATTTGAGTGTGTGTGTATGTGTGTGTGTGTGTGTTTGTTTGTAATATATAAAACCTTCAGGCTATCTGGCATGACTTGGAAAATGCATATAGATCAGTTACACATATGTTGATACATACAGCATTGAAGTTTTTTGTATTCCTGATCATGTGACGGAATATAATACTATGAACCAAACCAATGCAGAATATTTCCTTGCTGTTTTCCAATAGGCAGGTGGAAAGGATAATGTGGGAGTGTCAATAAAGTAAGGTCAAGATTCTGATTTTGTATTATGCTTATAACTAGAAAGTGCAGGTGAATTTGATGAAGATGTTCATGTTCCCAAACCATATTGTAATAACAACTCAGTGTCCTGAGCTCGTGCCATAGACTGATTTGATCAAAAATGGTCTAGTTAATGCTGGTAGTGCTTTGGTAAGATAATATGGAATGGGCACATATAAAAAAAGAGCTTAAAATATGAAAGATCTGGGGAATCATATGAGGTACAAGAATTGCAGTGTATGGTACTTTCAGTAGAGGTAGGACATTGTGGGTTCAAGGTTACAAACTTACAAGGTCCTACTTCTACTGTGCCCTACTTGGTTTAAATCAGATTTAGGAAGGACAGCAAAGAAGTGATTTACGAGCTGAAGATGGATGCAGAAAATGCTTTATTGTGGGTATTATACCCACAATATTATAGATATATGTGAAAAGAAGATCAAAGTTACATCAAGTTGTAAAATAAAGATAGTTACTGTATGGGTGAAATGGTTTTGTTGCACCCAGTTTGATGCAATGGCTGCATGTATGATTAAAGGAGAAAGTGAGTTATAATATGGACCCAAATAACTCGGACATACTCTGGAAGTATCAATGCCGTTTGTCACTGCTGAAAGAAATGATAATGTTGAAATTGTTGAAATCATTGTCTCTAGTCCACAGCTGATACAGAGAGTGTCCTTCACAGCAACTGTATGTAAAATGATGATGATGATGACAATGAAGAGGACAACAGAAATGGCAATGATGACAGAATGTATGTTTTGTGTGTGTGTGTGTGTGTGTGTGTGTGTGTGTGTGTGCCTCTGTGTGTGTGTGTGTGTGCATATGTATACACTCACACACATATATGTATGTATACATATGAATAAATATAGATATATATACTTACATGCATGCACACACACATATAGTGTACTCAAATTTATATATATATATATATATGTAAACTAAAATAGAACAGGCAATTGATTGCAGCTGAATCAATCGGCTAAAGTAAGTTCAAGGAGTTAACAAGATAGTTATCTCTCTCATTCATATAATTTCTCTAAAAGATGTAAAAACAATCAATGGTTAATGTGAAGAAATAACCTATTTACATTTGTTATAATGTAGCAAGAATTGTGTCTATTACAAAAGTTTATTGCTATAGGGTTGGGGACCTTCTGTTACTAGGCACAGAAATATAAATGAGTGCAATCGATTTTTTAGTTTTGAAAATTGCTTTATTTCCTTTATTTTGATTGAGTTATTGAATGTAAATATGTTTGGGATTGGCAGTTGCATTTTATCAATACTTAACAATAAATGGATACCTCATTGGAGTAAATTTCTTTGCTACACTTAGTTGTGGTAACCCTAGAACATTTGGTGGTGAGATGTACAGGGGTAAAGCAGTACTGACCAGTATTTTGTTTATAAAATAAACTAAATGGAGCACTATTAGTTCAGCTGATGAGCATTCAGTTGTTCTATCCACTAATGTATCTACTCATTGGATTAATGTGTAGGTGTATGAACATTCCACAGAGAGGTGTACCCATAACTTAATTTTCAACATGAATCAACATGAACCCTTCAGCCATACTGCATTCACTACCTTGTAATACTGAACTGAAATATTTGTTGTGGTTATTGAGAATGGAATCGAGAAATCACTATAAGAAATCTTACTTTGAAACATAATCTAATGATGAAGGCTTCAGTGTTGAGTCATGTCAATAGCTTGCATTACAATTTGATATGTATATCTAAATAGATTAGAGTAGACAGTCGAATGAAAAATATTTATCAGAAAGAGAGTGAGAGTATGATAATGTAAATTGTGGTTAGTAGAGCGAATAGTCACTAGATGTCAATAATGTTTTATTTTGCAGTTGGTTTTCCGATAATTTAAAAATTCTTTACTAAAATGATTTAAACAAAACTTACAGAGGGTGGAGAGTACTTGTTGCTTGATCTTGAAGATGTTTTTTGTTTGAATATGAAGGACTTATTAAAATTCTTCAGGCAATCACATTTCATAGTTTATTAATCAAAATCAAACTGTTTTATGAAAACTTCTACAGAAATGTTTGCTAGTTCACTGTTACCAGCCTTCTACAATTATCCAGTTTATTGATTTCAATTCAAAGATAAAATGAAAATTATAGTAATGATAATGGCTTCTAACTTAGGTGCAAAGTTACAAGTTTTGTGGTTGGCTATTGTAGATTAAATTAACTACAGTATTTCACTGGTACTTTTGTCCTTTTTCAATAAGAAAAAAAGTCAACTTTGAAACAGAAATTAATAGAATAGAAGCAAACCATTGTAAGACATTTTGCCAGACCCTCAACTGATTCTTCTATCTAATGCCGTTGATGTAATTCCCTAATAATGATGATGATAATGATGATGATGGTTCCATGACCAACGATCTTATGGGAGACAGATGCTGGCTATCAGATTGAAAACAGAGGTCTGAGGAATAATCATCTACTTTTCATGGATGACCTGAAGCTCTTTGGTAAGAATGGATCACAGTTTGATTCACTGGTCAGAACTGTGCATTAGTGCTGTGAAGACATTAGGATGAAGTTTGGTACTGCATAGTGTACCACCCTCTCTATGAAAAGAAGTAAGAACATAGTGGAACTGAATTACCTGATTGAGAGTCAGTTGGTGAACCTGAGGATAGTGGGTGCAAATATCTGGGCATTTTGTTAATAGTCAAAGTTCTAAGTGAGAAAATGAAAGGAAGTGTGAAGGAAATTTAACTAAACAGGTTAGAACTACTGCTGAAAAGGAAATTGAATGGGTTGAACTTGATTACTGCTGTCAAAGTCTGAACTCAGGCAACTACTGGATATAGTGTGGCTATTTTAAATAGGATTAAAGATGAAATAGACAAGTTAAATAGGTTAACGTGAATGAAAATGCTTGACAATAGTGCATTGCACCCAAGGGCAAATATTAAAAGTTATAATGCTATATACACTATGGAACATAGGAGGATGGGAACTTATATGTGAAAAATTGTGTGACTAACGGATGCAAGTGTTTAGATTTGTATTTGGCCAGTACCCAAGCAGTGGGCTTACTAGACAAACAAAAAGTAATTGGCTAAATATTCCTAAATACATTCAGCCTAGTGGTCATATGAATAAGTATGAGTACAAATACCTAAATTAATTAAATCATTACAATTTAATTCCTTGCTAATTATTATTATTGCTGCAGATGCAGGCTCATACTACAGTTTGCTTAATAATACTTAATATATATTATTATACTATTATCATGACTAACATTGTCATTATATC
>NC_068998.1:31643767-31647562 GCF_001194135.2 Octopus bimaculoides
TATATCATTTGTCAGTGGTTTTGATTTTATAATGCTGACATATTGTCCAGTGTAAATACTGGCCGACTCTGTCATGTCTTGCTTTATATTCTACAGGTGCTAAGACTCTACACCCTGAGATTAGGTGGTCTATAGTTTCAATCTCATCGCTACAGAATCAGCATTTTGGGTCAGCTCCATTTTTTATCACATTGGCTTGGTAGTTCTGGGTTAATAAGCTTTGGTCTTGAGCAGCTAATATGAAACCTTCACTCTCTGCTTTTAACCCTGACTTAATCATTGATGTGTGTGTTTCTGGTCGACATCAGCTTGTTTGCTACGAGCCACATACTTGCCATGCAGAGGTTTCTGTTCCCATCTGCTAGCTAATTTTTCATGTGCTTTTGTCTTTGCAATTAATTTTATTTTCTTTGCAGCATTAGTTGGCGCATTTCCTTCAACCTGATCAATCTGATAGGTATCTAAGAGATCAGTAGTGAATTTTTTGCTCTCTTTCAGAATAGAGTGAAGTTTTTTCGGTCTTTCATGTTTTTCAACAAGTTTCAGCATCCAGTCGTTGGTTGTTTCAAGTTATTTGGTCAGTCTGATTGTGGTGGTTTTGTACGTAAGTTCAAGCTGGATCAAGCCTCGACCTCCCTGAGCTCTTGGAAGGTAAAGACGATCCACATCTGCCTTTGGATGGTGCATCTTATTACAAGTCAGTAGCTTGCGGATTTTTCTATCAATTTTCATTATTTCACTGGTATCCCAGTTAAGCACATTGAAGCTATAAAGAACAACTGAGACTGCTAAGGAATTTATGGCTAACACCTTATAATTGTTGTTGTTGTTGTTTCTTTTCTTCATTTTTTAATTCTTTAAAGTAATCATTTTCTTAATTTTGAAAAATATTTGCATTTGTGGTGTGAGTACATGTGTGTGTATTTATGCATGTGTTTGTATATATTTCTGTATAATTTCTAGTAAATGTTCACTTGTATATGTTTGAATCATGGCTACACCATATCTCATCATCTCTTATGAAAAGCTAGAGTCAGAGACAGGAATTCAAATGAAATATGCTTAAGCTTATAATGATGATGATGCTAAAAGGTCTAGGGGAGATAATAGAGAAGTTCTTACCACCTTCTACCATGCCATATATTTCTCCACAAATAAATCTAATACTGTACAAACCTACTTAAACTGGAGACAGAAACACCTTGAAGTAAGGCCCTACATAGACAGTAATAAACTTGCCAAAGTCAAAAGAAACATTAGGAAAAAGAAATTACTAACTGAATTAGAGATTGATCAAATTAAACAATCAGTAAGGGATAAAAGGAACTAAGTTGCAGCTAAAGAGGAAATAATTATAGACCAGCCAAGGGCTGATGAAAATGCAACAATGATTGAAAGAGTTAATGTAACTGATGAGCAAAATGAAATACTCCCTGAACCAAACATAAACACTAAGGTAGATGAAAATCAAAAAGATGATGAAAGTTACACAGAAATTGACCCAACAGAACTACATGATCTAAAAAAATCAAATCATGATTGAATGGCTGAAAATTAAAGAAACAAGTATGAATGAATGTGACACTTTCCCAAAAATTCACAATTCTAACCAAAACCTGAAAATAATTGGCAAATCTCAATCACTTGTACTATGCATCTGCAAAAATCTCTATGATTCTACACGGTGAAAAGATTAGAAAGCGGTAACATTCCCACAAAAGCCTTTTGGGCAAGACCGTATTCAACACCATATTCAGCTACTTCGGTCTGACATAGAATGATTAAAAAACCTAAAGTTTGACAAGACTATCAAACCAACAAAAGCCAGAAAATTAAAGAAAAAATGTAATATGAAAACCATATTTGACATTGATACCACCATAGAAACCATCAAGCAAAGGGTATGTGCTAAATCTACCTGCCTAGCAAGGTATGAAAAGCGCATTAGATTCTTCAAGGACAACAACAAGTTCAAAAATTACCCCAAAAATTTTTACAGGAAGATACGGAAAATACCAGTTATAGTAAAGTCCCATCAAAAGAAGTGCAGGAATTTTGGAATAAAATTTGGGCAGAAGAAAAAAACACACAATGAAAAGGCCCCTTAGGTTGATAGAATATATACAAACTAAGACTCCTTAGAAGAGCAAAAGTGGGACGGTATCAAGGTAGAGGATGTAAGATCTGCTCTCAGGAGGTCAAAAAATGGAAGTCTCCAGGAAAGGATAAAATTCCTAACTTCTGGTTAAATGCCTTCCCAGAGAGCTATGAACTGTTAACATTTACAACAATGTTTTGCAACAATCTAGTATGATACACTCTTGGCTAGTTAATAGTTAGCATTCCTGCTTCCGAAAAATGAAGAAACAAATGAACCAAAAAATTATAGACTCATAACCTGCTTAACAACAATGTACAAAATGTTAACATCTGTCTTGACTGAATATACCTTGAATATACTGAATATACCTTGAATATACTGAATATACCTTGACTGAATATACCTAATAGAAAGTAGCATATTCCCTAATAAGCCAAAAGGATGTAAACGTGGGTCCTATAGTTATAAAGATCAGCTACTCATCAATAAGAGGATCTTGGAAGATTGTCCAAATACAACAAATCCCAGAATTAGACGTACTGGAAACAAGCACAAAAAAAGCTAAGCATTTGAAAACCTGTGCTAAAACTACTGCCTTAGATACCCTTACTGATAAATGGTACGAAAAATCTCTCAATGGCAAATACCCAAAGAGAGATAAACGTGCTGATGTTGACAAATCCCTTACCCATCAATGGCTGGTGGCTTCTGACTTAAAATCAGAAGCAGAAGGGTTTGTTATAGCAGCCCAAGATCAATGCCTGCCTACAAGAAACTACCAGGCCAACATATTAAAGAATGGCAGCTACCCAACATGTCGTGTATGTAAACAACAAAATGAAACCATTGATCATGTTGTCTCCATGTGCAGTCTTCTTGTGCCTACATAGTATCTCAACAGGCATGATAGAGCAGCAGAATATATTCACTGGGTTATTTGTAAAGATCTGGACCCACAGAAATTGTATGAGCATAAACCAGAAGGCATCACTGAAAATAATGAGTATAAGATCTTTGGGGATTTTACAATTCAGTGTGATTCAATGATTGATGTTTGAAGACCAGACATTGTTGTAATGGATAAAAGGAAGAAGTAAATCAAGATCATAGATATTGCCATATCTAGAGATGCATGAGTGGGTGACAAAGAGCTGGTAAAGATTGAAAAGTACAATGATGAAATTGCGTGAATGTGGGCAATCATCCCAATAGTTGTAGGGCATTGAGAGCATTAACAAACAGATTTGAGAAATTTATTAGAGAAAGTAGGATTGACATGATGGTAGAACATGCTCCAAAACCTGCTTTATTGGAAACATCAAGGATTTTGAGATTAGCATTTGGATATTAAATATTGTGAAAAGAGTTATAAAAAGTGAAAATATATTTTATCATTATTTATATATAAAAATACACACACACACATATATATAAATACACACATATATATACATACATCATCATCATCATCATCATCGTTTAACGTCCGCTTTCCATGCTAGCATGGGTTGGACGATTTGACTGAGGACTTGTGAAACTGGATGGCAACACCAGGCTCCAATCTAAATTTGGCAGAGTTTCTACAGCTGGATGCCCTTCCTAACGCCAACCACTCAGAGAGTGTAGTGGGTGCTTTTACGTGTCACCCGCACGAAAACGGCCACGCTCGAAATGGTGTCTTTTATGTGCCACCC
>NC_068998.1:31650365-31655417 GCF_001194135.2 Octopus bimaculoides
ACACACACACACACACACACACACACACACACACACACACACACACACATATATATATATATATATATATATATAATTGCCTCATTGCAGTTAATAATTCTGGCATGGATTACCAAGTAGAGCAGGTTATGTGTTCTCTTACCATTTATCAAAATGATCTTGTACTGCACTGCAGCAGCAACTATGGCAGTAACCATGCTTGCAGCTGAGATTTATATTATCTTCTGAAAGAGGACTGTGGGATTTAAAGACAAAATAATCTTCCTAGCCACATTGATAAGAGTAACATTGGTATTGTAAGGCCTAGCTGGCAGGAAGCCAAATAAACTGCTCTTGTTTTTTTGTTTTTTTTTCCTTTAACTTTGTATTTTTGCTCATTTTTCTATTTGCTATCTTTTCTCTCTGTTTCATGAATTGTAAGGTGTTATAAATTTCCAGATTCACTGAAATGGTTGGAGAAAGTAGGGTATAGCTGTATGCTTGTCTTAATGCATTAAATTTAAAAGCCTTTTTACTATGGTTAGATAATGTTAGTGAACTTGAAGATGTTCATGATGAGGATGATGGCTACGATGGTATGAATGATGAGGATGACGTTAATAGTGGTGACAACAGTAATTTTGATGATAAAACTGAAGATAGTAATGGTCATATGAATGAATCGACATTGTTGTCATTGTCATCATCATTATCATGATGATGCAGTGATATGAAGTGACATAAGTTCAGTTATACTTCATATTGCTATATTTGTCTGAACTACTAAGGAGTTAGATTGCCACTAGTAAGATCAATGGTGTGTTGTTTATCTTCTTGGTTATAATTCTCTATTATGTTCAAAGTAGTAGTCCATGCCACCTAACACAAAATATGTACTATAGATTCTGTAACTCTCAGAAATATCCCTTGAGAGCACTTTAAAATGACAGTTGTATCATACATGTGAGGTCAAATAAAAAAATATAAACTTGACATAAGGAAGATAACATAAAAGTAAGGAAGTAGAGAGAAGAAGAAGAAGAAGAAGAAAATTCTGCCAGTGGAAGAACAAAATCAAGAATACAACTATAGAAAAAGATATATGGCACCTTGGTCAAGTGTCTTTTCCTTTCCATAGGCCTCAAGACACTTATGCCTTGTGATTGGATTTGTTGATTAGATGAAGGTTTTCTTAGATCTATCCATAATTTATTAAAGGGTAATAAATGTTAGTGGTTAGTATCATTGTTAGTTCATAAGTTTTGTGAGTACAAATGTGACACGTTGGATTTTTCTCAGAGTATTCACGAAAGGGAGATTAAATTTAGTGGGTAGTGTCAAATTTTCAACTGTTTTGGAGAAGTTGGGTTAATATAAATTTTCTATCAGTATATGCCTATATGTTTCTATTCAATGAAATAGCAGCTCTGAACAAGGAAACATTACACAATAGCAGTTAGATAGAAAAAGGCTATACCAAAAATAAACAAAAATATGAAAACAGGAAAAGAAAGATTATCTGGGTTAATCCACTCTTCAAAAGTCTTTATATAAAGAAGTTTTATGGGGTTCATTTGGTGGATGAAGTGATGTACATGTAAAGTAGAAGTGGTGTTAATTAGGAGAAATAAGTCATTGCATAAGAAAGGGGTGGAAAAGGAGAGGAAAGAAGTATACATTTACAGGATGACATGTGTATATCATATTCTTTTATTCTTTTACTTGTTTCAGTCATTTTGACTGTGGCCATGCTGGAGCACCACCTCTAGTTGAACAAATTGACTCCAGGACTTATTCTTTGTAAGCCTTGTGCTTATTCTATTGATCTCTTTTACCGAACTGCTAAGTTATGGAGACATAAACACACCGATATTGGTTATCAAGTGATGGTGGGGGACAAACACAGACACACAAATACACACATGCTCGTACGCACACACACATGCATACACACACACACACACACACACACACACACACACACACATACATATACGATGGGCTTTTCCGTCTACCAAATCCACTCACAAGGCTTTGGTCTGTCCGAGGTGCCACGCAGTGGGACTGAACCATGAACCATGTAGTTGGGAAGCAAGCTTCTTACCACACAGCCACTCCTGTGCCTATATATACTTTTTAAAGGAATATTAGTTGTGTTTCTGATATCTGAGGTTTCCTTCTTAACATGGTTTCAATCAGAATTCATTTAATGGTACTCAGCCATTAAACTTTTACAGCTGCCATCATTTCTGCATTTCTACTCCACTTCCCTATATTCTATGTACAAGGAATTTCAGTCTGTTTGGATCATTCTGAATAGTACAAATCTAAATATCACTTATTAACCTTAATTTACTATTCTCTTTTAAAAAATAATTTACCTCATTTTTCTTTCAGCTTCAGCCATTCCTCCACCTAAATGACCAACCAAAACTGGCATATTCTTCATTAATGCTTAAAATATATAAAATATATCTTTTGTGCCTTTCACATATCTCAAATATGGTGATTTTTCAACTTCTCATTCTATTTTGTTTTCATTTACCTCTTTTTTCCTTCAGGAATCTTCCCCCCCCCCCTCGCTGAATTAAGCCACATCAATCATCCGAGTATCTTTCTGAAATATTTTCTTAGCATAAAACTTGTTCTCTGACAGTAATGATTGTTACACATTCAATATGCAAAACTTTTTCTCAGTTTCCTCTCTTTTCACTGGTCTGTCTTTTCCATCTAGTTTTTTACTATATTAAGGTTTTATTTCTGACTCATTTATTTCATTTTTGCTTCTAATTTTATCTAAAGTACTGCCTAGATCATCAAGACATATTTTATATTCAGAGAGCAAATGGATTGATTCTCTGTCCTCATTGCATTATGCATGCAAATCTGATTTCTCTTCCAACAGCCTTCAAATACCTCTTTGCCATCCATTATTTTCTTTTCATTTGTTTTTATATGCTAATAATGGAACATATTTTTTCTGAAATGACCACAGCATGAATTCCAGGATTCCATATTTCTGTGTTTAAATTTTTCATTTTTTTCTTGTTTTGGTAAATATATTCCATGAGATTTGTAGATATTATTTTTGTAATATGTATTTCTTAGAATTAAGGTAGCAAGTAAGCAGAATCATCAGTAATGCCAGGCAGCATCATGAGTTCAAATTCCATGAAAGTTGATTTTGCCTTCCATCCTTTCACAGTCAATAAAATAAGTACCAGTGGAGCACTGGGGTAGATGCACTCAACCCACGCCCCTCCCCCCTCTGAAATTGCTGACACATCAACAAAATGAGTGGAGTTTGTACAAAGTAGTATAAATTCTAGAAGCATAAAAAGTCTGTCATTGACATTTTACCTGCTATTCACAGTATTATCAATATTAATTTTAAAGAAATGTATTGTTGTTTAAGTACCATCCCAATCTTAACAAATGGTAACTTTTATTACTAAATGTTTTATAAAGATATACTTACACATAGATACACACACGCATGCATGCACACACATACACACACGCGCGCAGGCATGCACACACATGCACATACATACACACATACATACATACATACATACATACATACATACATACATATGCACTACTTGCCAGATGGCTTCAATTTAGGCGTGTTATCTGCACTGCTGGTGGCCATTCAGATGGATTGAGCCATGAGCACATTTTTCAAGTATCAGCATCTTGTGAATATCTAGTTGGTGTTAGAGTTTGAGGCAGAGATATTTAGAAGCCTGTTAGTTCCTGACATCCTAAGAGAACCGAACCCAACTAGGTTAAGACTCGTAGGTATCCTTTTACTGTTTTTGAAATGCTTCCTGGGGAGGGATTCAACCTGAAACTTTCTGATCTTATTTCCATGAACTGTGGCATGTACATTTCATCACACATGCCATGAAATTTTTCTAACTGACTTTAACTATTTTTTCACCATATTCTCCTGTATAGTTATAGGCTTCGTTCTCTTCAGCGATAACATAATCGGTTTTGATTCGCCAGTCAAACTTCTAATTTTGTGTCACAAAAATGTGGCCAACCTAGTGGTTAAGTTGTTGCACATGCAATCATGAGATTGTGGTTTCAATTCCCCGACCGGGTACAGTGTTGTTCTTGAGCGAAGTAAGTTTTACTGATACACAGCCCACAAAGTGTGCAAAATTCAAGCAGTTATCACCTGTTGTCATTTATTCTGCCAAACTCATGCTACCTCAAGCAGCTTGGCTAGCACTCTGATATTTAAGTTGCTGTGCAGCCGTAATAAGTAGACTGCCGCCTTCTATGTTGTATCATTTCAGTGAGAGGATAGACTATCCTCTGTTCATGCCACTGATGTTGTCTAAGGAAAGGGTAAAGGGTGACAACTGCTTGGCACCGTAGGGGTAGAAGTTATCAGAACAATGTTGAGAACAATGCTGAATTACCTTAGAAATTTCAGGTACTGATTTTACCTCATGGTCTAGTCCCAAAGCCTCTTCCATGGACAGGTGTGAGTGCAAAGTAGTAGAGGTTTAAAGTCAGAGTTTGCCCTTTCTTAAAACTGTCTTCTTTGGCTGATGAATTCCATCTAACCAAAGCACTGACCATAAGCTTCCAGCACTAACCTGTAGTCCTCCTTATAGGTTAAATTCCACAAGAAGACCATGAGTTGGTTGTTGGAGGCTGTATGAAGATGCTTGCCACGAGAAACGCTTCTTAGCTTGTCCTTACTACCATGATTCAGCTTGACTATCCTGGAAGTATACACACACACACACACATATTGATAGAAAAGGTAAGCCAACAAAAGAAAGAAAGAGACTGCCATATTGTGTCAATAGAGGAATATATCTGTAAATAATATGTGACAATTATTCAGTAGCTGTGATAAGACTCTGACTTTCGGAGTGGAAACCCACGCTGCCATCTCTTCAGTTATCTGGCCATCGAAAAAATGCTATGAAAATCTTTCATAGCATTTTTTTGATGGCCAGATAACTGAAGAGATGGTGGTGTGGGCTTCCGCCCCAACATCCGAAACTATATATGTGTATATATATATATATATATATATATATATAT
>NC_068998.1:31655993-31657747 GCF_001194135.2 Octopus bimaculoides
ATATACACTGGTTCAGGAGTATCTGGTGGTGCAGACGTATCTTGTCGGGTGATAAATAAATAAAAAAAACTAATTAAAATGACTGTTCCATAATACAACTTTCCGTTTTATAGAGAGAAAATCAGCCAGATGGAGGAAAATTCTTCATATATATAGAAGATCCAAAAATAAAATTGCAGAAGACAAAAAGAGAAACGAACACTTAATCCAGTGAGAAAAGTATTGTAAATAACCGTTAACAGATATGTATGTATAAATGCCCTTGGGCAAGCTGCATGGCACGAGTACACATGCTCATACAAGCATTAGCAAAAATGTGAGCATATGCACATGCAAGGTTAGGCGCATTCATGATTACAAAGCGAGTTAGATATTTAGTAGGTGTTTAGAAGAGCAGGGAGGTTTAAAGTAAATTTAAGTCATCGAAACCTTAAAGTAAAATAAAATAAAATTACACTAAGTTAACGGTTACTCAAAATTCATTCTCACTGCATTGTGCGAAATTACATTTATATGCATGCAGGCATCTTGATAGTCTTTCAGAAATCCCATTAAGTATCTTTTCATTAGTCCACAGAATAGACAGGGATACCTCGGAGCAGAGACAGCATCTCCCGGAAATTACACTGTATGGTTTTGCATGTCTAACTATGGACCAAGTAATGTAGTATTTCGTATTAGCCTCCTTCAGAAATAAACAAGACATTATATAAATACAATGTGATCAATGCCAGGCCCGTAAAAAGCATCCTCTACACACTCGGAGTGGTTGGCTTCAGGAAGGGCATCCAGCTGTAGAAACATTGCCAGATAAAATTGGAGCCAAGTGCAGCCGGTGGCTCTCCAGACCTCAGTCAAACCGTTCAACCCATGCCAACATGGAAGACAGCCGTTAAATGATGATGATGATGATGATACACACACATTAACACACATATAAATATTTATGTATGTATATACATATATGCATGTATGTAAACATATATGTATATGTTTATTCTCTCTGTGTTAATTTCCTCGTGTTCCCTTCTGTTGAAGAGTGTAGGCTTGAAACATAAAAACTTTCTCACCTTCCCAAGCATCAAACTAATACACCTGTTTGTTGTTTATACACTTGTCTTTGTCTTTTGTTTTACTGTAAATTTCAACTATATATATATGTACGTTTTTATATTTGTTTTTTTTTCTTTTTTTCAATTCTTTTCCTTTCTTCTCTCTTTTTTCTCTTGCTTGATTTACCCCTAACCTGCCTTCCCTTACTACTACCTAACCTACCTTCCTCTAAATTGAAATTACTGCTATCTTACCCCTCCTTCTAGAAAGAAGAACAAATAGAATATATAGAAATTAAATTCCTGTTTAGTTCACTAGACTGTTGATTAACAACCCAGTCAAGATGGTATTCTCTTCATCTCCTACTCATGTATTTACAGACATTTACAAAATAGCTCCATTATGCAGCTGAGGAGTACATTTTCATTGCACATCTTATGTGGTGTTCTCACTACATAAATAAATGAAGCTTGTACGAAACGTACGTACTGCTATAACCTAATACATTTTTGTTGCTTTTCTTCAAATTTAATTCACCAAATCTCTTGATTTTGTTTTTGGATTTTACCCTACCAAATTCCGGTGCCACAAACATTTTAAGTACCACATTTAATCTTTTGATTAAATCTATATTATTATATATATAGACATATATATATGTAAATATGTATATGTGTGTGTATATATATATATATATATAT
>NC_068998.1:31658321-31669346 GCF_001194135.2 Octopus bimaculoides
TATATATATATATATATATATATATATATATATATGTATATATAAAGTAAACAAACAGGATGTATGAAGGATTGAACAGAAAGAACACAAGGAGAAAACGTTAGATGAAAGCAGAGCAAATGGGAAACTAGATGAAAATTTAACAATTGGGAAATATAGACAAAGACACGATACATGGAATATTCACAGCTGAGTTTTCTCATCAGTCACTGACGCAAAATATCATAGTGGTTTTGCACCATTACTATTGAAACCACTCAATCTTGGAAGTGTCCAGTGCTGTTATTAGGCTACTGGGAAAAAGCTAGTGAATGTATACTGAGACAAACAAACAAGACATTATATATGCATAATTCTTTGTCTGTTGTATTTATATAATATCTTGTTTGTTTCTGTCTTAGTATACATCTGCTAGCTTCTTCCCAGTAGCTTAATAACAGGACTGGGTACCTCCAAGATTGAGTGGTCTCAATGGTAATCATGCAAAACCACTACGATATTTTGGGTCATTGACTGATAAAGAAAACTTAGCTGTGAATATTCCATGTATCGTGTCTTTGTCTATATTTCTCATCCGTTAAGTTTTCATCTACTTGCCTATTTGCTCTGCTTTTGTTTCCTTGTTGTGTTCTTTCTGTTCAACCCTTGATACATACATACATACATATATATATATATATATATATACTGGTGCAAATAAACAAATAAATATGCTTGGACTTGATATATAATATATATATATAGGCACAGGAGTGGATGTTTGATAAGAAGCTTGCTTCCCAGTCATATGGTTCTGAGTTCAGTTCCATTGCGTGGCACCTCGGGTAAGTATCTACTACTATAGCCTCAGGCTAACCAAAGCCTTGTGAGTGGACTTGGTAGACGGAAACTGAAAGAAGCCTGTCATATATATATGTGTGTGTGTGTGTGTGTGTGTGTATTTGTGTCTGTGTTTTTCCCCTCAACATCGCTTGACAACCGATGCTGGTGTGTTTACGACCCCGTGTTCTAGTGATTCGGCAAAAGAGACTGGTAGAATAAGTACTAGGTTTACAAAGAATAATTCCTAGGGTTGATTTGTTCAAGTAAAGGTGGTGCACCAGCATGGCCACAGTCAAATGACTGAAACAAGTAAAAGAATAAAAGAATATATATATATATGTAAATATATATAAGGATATATAAAGAGAAAAGCAAAACTATATCTCCTTATTAATAGTTACATGTATATATGTATATTTATTTTACATATCAAACCCAAGTATGTTTATTTGCTTAGTTATACCATTATCTACATATCAGCTCACCTGGGTTCCTCTTATAGCTACTGATTAATCTGCGAACCTCGTCTTCAATAAAAATTTTGGAGTATAAGTTCAAATCATTTGAGCACAACTGTTTTTTATAATGAGCATCTCTGGATCTCACCTGTTTACTATATATTTGTGTGTGTGTGTGTGTGTGTGTGTGTGTGTGTGTGTGTGTGTGCTTTATGATAATGGCTCTTGTCATGTAATATTCAGATATATTCTGAGTTGAATGGTAAAGTCAACTTTATCTTTTTTCTTCTAGGATTGAATAAATAATTATCTGGGGAGATGGTGATGTGATTGAGCATCCATTCCACTTCCAAACATTAAATGCACAGCCTTGTGCAAATGTTAATGATAATAATAGTAATAATAATAATAATAATAAAGGAATGTCAGAAACATCTAGATAACATCTCAGGAGACCCATCTCTCATAGAAATCCAAGATTGTGTTGACAAGTACCCCCAACATCCTTAGAAAACCCTATCAACTTAAATTAAATGTTTTGTGTTGTATTATATGAATGTTTTTCTGTACTGGACTCCCCCCACTTTCTCTCCTCAGACTTCCAATTACATCTGAACATTTCTTAACCTTCATTTGCCCTAAGTCACTGTGCGTGACCTGGCAAGTGATTGAATCAAAAACACAGATTAAAGCATAATAATAATAACAACCATGATGATAATAATAATAATAATAATAATAACAATAATAATAATAATAATAATAATAATAATATCATTATCATCATCATCATCATTGTTATCCTTTTTTTTTACCATTATTTCAAAAAATATTTCTTTATCATTTTATAAATGTTTTGTTTTCTAAGAAACAAACATCTTGCACATTTGGTCTACTGGAAGTAAATATGTTGAGAGAAGAAAATAAAGAGATGAGGTGAGAGCTCTCTTTCTCTCTCTCTCTCTCTCTCTCTCTCACACACACACATGCACACACACACACACTATATATATATAGCACAATATACAGTGCATTAATCTCATAAATGTGTGCGTGTGTGTATATATAAAAAGAAATATAGGTACCAGGAAATTTCTACCAATATATGATGAGTTGGTGAGATAAAAAGTTTGTAATCGGCAAGTTATTGTTAATATTCCTCAAAAGTTGCTTCCACTTCAGAACCACCATTCAACTGATTTTTGCTGTCTTTATCTAGTACCATGACAATTTTTACTTTTCCTTCTGTCAATAGCAGCTGTTACTCAGAGAACAATCAGTGATAGTGTTGCATGTAGCATGGAACTGAATAAAAATGCAAATGTATCAATTTTTATAATTGTGGTGGTGAACTTGGTTGTGGTTGCATAACTTTTTATTTTATTTTTGTGCATTTTATCATTATTTTTGTTGTTGTTATCATTGGTGGTGGTGGCGGTGGTTGGTAGAAGTATACAAGTGAAACAAGCAAACCACAATGCTGAAGGAATATGAAAGATATTTTCTTCTCATTGCTGTACCAAGGTACAAATCTTTAATCTGATTTAGTGCTTTATAATGGATTGGATTAAAAATATTCAGATTCCTTGTTTAGCGTTGTTTGGTCCCCTCCCCTTCATTGTACACTGTCATAATCTTGATAGCTAACTCACATATTACATTGTAAAATGTCTGTGTAGTGTGATAAGAGTGCTGGAATACTGCTAAATCTGGAAAATCATAAAATAGGGACAGGTGTGACTGTGTGTAAGAAGCTTGTTACCCAACTACATGGTTCTAGGTTCAGTCCCACTTCTACTATAGCCTTGAGCCAACTAAAGCCTTGTGAGTGGATTTGGTAGGCAGAAACTGAAAGAAGCTCATTGTATATACATATAAATATTATGTTTGTCTTTGTGTCTGTGTTTGTCCCAACACCACAACTTGACAACCAGTTGCTGGTGTGTTTACATCCCTGTAACTTAACGGTTTAGCAAAAGAAACCTATAGAATAAATGCTAGGCTTAAAAGATAAGTCTTGGAGACAATTTATTTGACTGAAAACCCTTCAAGGTAGTGCTCCTGCATGGCTGTAATCAGATGACTGAAACAAGTAAAAGAATAAAAGAATGTAACAACTGCCTTGTTTTTATAAATAAATTAAAGGCTTTGTATGGTTTAGTTTGGATATTTAGTTATGACTAAAGTCAATCTGTTAATGCTGATAATAAGAAACTGAGATCAACATGTTAATGTTCAGAGGCCAGTGAAAACAATTTGTTAATGTTTAACTCGAAAATACGTACATAGATGACTGATGGGAAAATATTGATGAGAAATGAAGTCCAGAAAATTAGTCCTCTCTGGAAAATGAGTTGGGGATTTGGTTAGTGCAGAATCTAGTGGGGAAAAGAGGCACTGTACCATTGACAAAAGAAAGAAAGTTGTATTGGCTCACTTCGACTGAGATGATATGAAACTTGCTGGTTCAGTAGATATGTACTGTTTTAGTAGTGATTGGAAATGTTGAATTTACATTAATTATATATGTCTAAAACAATAAACTCAAATCTCTGGATGTCTGCTATAACAAGATATTGTGATTTGCCTGAATTATCTGAACTTGAACTCACCTTAAATATTCCTGACCATGTACAAGCATGCAATGCCACATATTAGCATAACACTATTACAGACTAAGTAGATGGTGTGCGAATTGTTGTATTTTTCTGGAACAGGGTTCCAACAGTTTCATTAAAAACAGAGTAATTAGGTCATCTGAACATTTTAAGATATTCAAAGTGTAGTAGAAATACAGTGTGTATAAGATATTAACACACATTAATTGTGACTATCATTATCAAAAGCTGATAATAATATAAGATCATTAACGCAGCAGAAAAGACAGAGGGAGGAAAACAATGCAATAGAAGATTAGAGATTGCCATGTGTTCATGCATCTTTGGCAATGTGTTGGCAGATCATGTTTTGAAATGATCTAAGATGTTTCCATGCTTTACAACAGTAATACTCCAGATATTAAAGCAGTGTGAGTATTACCTTCTAGTAGGTCAGCAACTTATTTGGGTAGAAGTATTTTCTGATTCTGAAAGTGATGTCTTTGAGATTTATTGCAAGAAAACCATTAGAAAGTAGTTTATGTCAGCAATGAATAATGTTTACAAGTTCTTCTGTTTATGATGGCCGTGCAGCTGTAGTATAAGGTCTCTATGTTGTATGTGAATGACATGTGTTATATACAGTTATTAAGGAGTGAAGAGTGGTATTATCTGCATAAGAGTGGTTTTATGAAAGGTGACAGGCAAAGAAATTGTTAATGTACAATGAGTAAGAATGCAGATGATATATTTGAACTTTATGGTACATCAGGGTTAACAGTGTTATGGTGTAATTTGGCCAAACACTTCCAATTGAAAGTATGAGATGGACAGGTGAGCAGTTTAGTTTGGAGTTTCTTCTGTTAGAAACAGTCAAAGACTTTTTCATATCAAGTGCTACTTTTTCTTAACTTCTCAAGGGAAAGATACTATTGATGAATAACATGTAAGAGTATGTTGCATGTAAATCTGGTGTACATGACAGGAGTTTTGCCAAATGTGTGCAATGTTTTTGCTGGATGCAAGTTGATCAGAAACACTACTTATAAAGCTATCATTATTTCAAGATTGCCAAAGGATTAAATAGACTGATCACATTTTGAGAGCTGGTGTTTGTTGACTGTAGAAAGGCATATTTTACAATAGTTGTTGAAAATATTAAAACTAACGCAAAAGAGAATAAGTTTTATTTTCATGTTGGAGGTTGTGTTAGTGTTCAATACTGTTGCTGTGTTACTGTTCAATACTGTTGCTGCATGTGAATCACTTAGCAATTTAGGGTTGTTGGCATAGTTTGTGTAGGGATGTAAATAATATTAGAGACAATAAAGATTGCTGATGACACGTGAGCCACATATTATTTACATTATGTAATTAAAGTGAATTATCTCTCAGTAAGCAATTGGTAAGTGAGTCAAGTCCTGTCAGGGGTTCTATTTTTCCTGACTCAAATTGACGTTTTATAATGTGTAGTATTATTTCCCACCTTTCTCCAGCCTATTAGGTCAATAAAGTGTGCCATCCATTAATGGATATCTCTTATCATGGTACATTGAGCAATTAACTCTATTACTGTAGAATAGTTGATGAATGCATGTTTTTTTAATTGTTTGAAAAATATCACAATCAACTGAAATGATGGTTTTGTTTTATAAGTATGTTGGGCATTCATTACTTTATTTGGAAATGTGTTTTTTTTATTTCTAAATGTATCAATAACTACCAATTGTTTTAATATAATTATTGCTTTAAAAAAACTGTCAAAAGAAGCCTATTAATCATTTCTTTCCCCCCTAGACACCTGTCTTATCTGCTATCATTCTCAATACCTGTCTCTCTTTTTCCACAGCTCCTACACTTTACACATTATTCTACTACTTTCTGGTCTGTTGTCCTTCATGACTCACTCCCATATCTTCAATCTCACCCATCTACATACCAGTATTTCCTATCATCTGCATCCCAACCCTTGTTTTTCACTTTCTACACTAACCTCTTCCTTCACCTGTTTACTCCTGCTTCACACTCTTATGAAAGCATCCACTCTATCATCCTCTTCCATGATCTCCCCTTTGTCCTCTTTTATGTTCATCTTGTTCTTTGTCTCTTGAAAGTTTGATCCAGCAACCCATTACTACCTTCTGTTCATCTCCTTCAGCCATATATCTCCTCTATAGCAAGACACATATGCCTTTCAACACATGGCATACAGCCGCTCATTTCCACTTTACCTTTCCAAATACTTATTAGTAGTGAGAGGTTTTCCCCCCACTTTCTTTCTCCTTCTGTGTTCTTTTCTATCTTGCAAATTACATGGCAGCCTCACTCGTGCTGATGGAGTGGAAAAAAGCACCCAACACACTCTGTTAAATGGTTGGCACTAGGAAGGTCATCCAGCTGTAGAAATCATGCCAAAGATGACATTGGAGCTCAATGCAGCTCTGCAGCTCACTGGCTCCTTATCAAACTGTCTTAATCATGCCAGCATGGAAAGCAAATTTTAAATGATGATGATGATGATGATGACTTTCTCGTCTATTATATATGAAAGCTATCTGTCAAATAATATTCGTACATAAATATCTTCAATAAAAGAACTGTTTCCCACTATTTCTGAAAGATAGAGAAAAAGTGTGTGCTGTTGCTACTGCTGACGTTATTTTTATATCTTCTAAGCATCATCACTTCCTAAGCATCATCATTGTCCTGATGAAACAGCATTCCTAATCGATTCACTAAAGCAGGTCTTTTTTTCTTCAAAGCTTGGTTCAAACGCTCTAATTGCTGGCAGTAGACTTGAGCATTGATTGTTGCATTAGGTGGTAACAATTCAAAATGAATTGCTCCTTTGTAATCCCACCAGATAGAGAGAAGAACCTTTTCCCATGAAGTTCCCTTCTCAGTTGTGGTTGAGCTTTTTCCATTTTACCAAGCCACTGTTTATGATGTTTAATATTGTGATAGAAGATCCATTTTTCATCACCATTCACAAGTCTATCCAAAAAGGGTGAAATGAGTTTGTGAGAATGGAGAGAAGAGCAGATGTCAACTCAGGATTTGCGGTTGCTTTCGGACAATTCATGAGGCACCCATTTTCCAAGTTAAGGAACCTTTCCAAGTTGTTGAAGATGATGATGAACAGTTGTATGGCTTGAACTAAGCTTTATTGCCAATTCTTCAACTGATAATGCAGGATTTTCATCAAGTAATGCCTCAAGGAACTTATCATCAAACTCAATTGAACGTCCTGTTTGATCTTCATCTTCAAGGCTGAAATCTCCAGTTCTGAATTTTGCAAACCATCTGCAAGATCTTTCAATCAAGCATTCTTTCTCATAAACTGAGTGTATGTTTCAAGTCGCTTTGGCTGGAGAGTTTCCTTTTTTGTACTCATAAAGCATTATGTGCATCAAATACTCTTTGGATACTTCCGTGTTAGAAAGGGTTTTTAATCAAAGAAATTTTAATTCGATTATTCTGTACAATAATATTTAACTAGTTTAAATGTACGCAAATGCATAAAAATAATTTTCAATTCTATTAGACACTCTAAAATACTATTAAATATCATTTAATTTTGTAAAAGGTAAAATCGGACAGAACTTATGGGATGACCTGATACATTAATAATTTCTGTTTGCAAAATTGAAAATAATAATGACATCAATCGTGACTGAGGTGACTGGGATGCTGCTGCTGATTATTATTATTGTGAAATGTATTTGGTTGTTTACTACAAGATATTGCCCAATTGTAACCACTTTTTTTTTGTGTAAAATACCACTTTTAGAGACAGAGTATAAAATGTAAGTTGTAAATGTTGCAGCTCTCTTATGATATCATGGCATGTTCTCTACATCAGGAATCCCCAACCACTAGACCACTAGTTCTTTTGGTACTGAACCACACACAAAGAATAAATTCTAATATTTTATTTTCTGTTATTGACTATCACAGTCTGCAGGGTGATTTTTGTATTATGTGTATATATATTATTATTATTTAATAAGGCAGAATCATTAGCTCGCTGGATGATATGCTTAGTGGTATTTCGCCCATCACTATGTTCTGTGTTCAAATTCTGCTGAGGTCAACTTTGTTTTTCATCCTTTCGGGGTGGGGGGTGTCAATAAATTAAGTACCAGTTGCGTACTGGAGTGGATCTAATCAACTGGCCCCCTCCCGCCAAATTTTAGGCCTTGTGCCTATAGTAGAAAGGATTATATAATATATATGTATTATATATGCACTATATATGTAATAGTTAAATTATATATTATGCAATTTTTGTTATGCATGTGATCTCCCAGCTGGTGGAAAAATTGTCTTGCATGAGACTAGTTTGTGGAACAAAAATGGTTGGTGTCTACATCCTCTACATAATATCAACAGATCATTGTTGTTAAATAACCACCACCAAACATTTCAGCCCTTCAGTCGCTTTTGTAACTTTCTGTAGATTAAAAGAAAATATATAAACTATATAAATAAATATACCTATATATGAAGCTCTGTTTTTCCTGGTTGTTCTACCAAACTATATATAGTAACATTATAATGTCATTTGAATGAACAACTAAAAAAGACAAGCTATAACTAATTCAGTTTTCTATTGATAATTGTTTTGTTTTGTTCTTAACCTTGTAGCTTGATGCTACTGTCTTGTACTGTTATAAAAGAGAATGAGGGTTGTTTTGCCTTTGGCTATTATCGGTGATAATGGCGAACCCATAGCTAAACCCTCCTCTTGTTGATATATATTAGTGTCCATACTGAAGTAGGTAGTTTCTACACAGATTTCCATCAAATTTCTTATTGGTATACTAGTGAGTTCTTTTAGATGTCACTAGTTTTTCTTGAATCACCGATAGTGCTTCACTTTGGGACTTTGGTGAACAGACTTATAACATCTAGACTCATCACCTGGTTGGATTCAAAGGGGGTATCCTTGATCAATTCTGTGAAGTGGGTGGAATTCTTCTCGAACAAAGTTGACTTTCCTGCTAATGGACTGATTATATCCACAGGGAAGCGGCTCAGTGAATAACATGCTGAACCTCTACATCTCACTATAGGCCTTAATGGAATACCATCACTTATGAGACTTGCCAATTTTTCAGAGTAGTCAGACTTGTTAATCACCACTGTAGCATTTCCCTTGTCCGCTGGAAGTACTATGATGGAATTGTCACTCTGTAGTCTTTTGATAGCGAACTTTTCTTCCTTAGTGATGTTTGGTTTGAGAAGTTTTGCTTTTTCTAGTACCTGTCTCACTTTCCACCTTAGTTCATCTCTCCGAGCTTTCGGTATCTCTTCAATAGGGACTATTATGTCCAAGTATGGAATGCACTTGATGGTTGTTGCAAAGTTGAGACCTTTGTTCAGTACTACTTCTTCAGTACTGTGGCCCATATGACATCGGGACAGTATTCAAGAGTAATACAACACTTCGCAAATATCTCCTTCAAGTAAAACCACCAATAGAAGAGAATATGACCAAAGACTGTGTGTACACCATTCCATGCAACCGTGGTAGGTTATACGAAAGCGAAGCATGTTGCCCCCTCAAAATAAGGATAGACGAACATCGCAAAGCTGTGACACAAGGAGATATTGATAAATGTAGTATAGCTGATCATGTATGGAAAAATGGAGACCACCTCCCCCGTGGGATGAAGTTAAAATAATAGACAGAGAACACCACTGGAAAATACGAAAACTAAAAGAAGCAGCTTATATGCTAGGACACAACAACCTCCTAAGCAGACTGAGTACAGATATAAACAGCATATGGGAACCAGTATTAAGGAAGGATAGGAGAATATTAAATTTATAAGCCCTAAAATTCACTCCATAATTGCCCACGGGCATATGGCGTAGTGGTTAAGAATGCAGGCTTCTAACCCCAAGATTCCAAGCAGTGACCATAATAATAATAATAGCAGTAGCATCAAAAAAATACCTTAGGAATGAGAACCTAGTTTGAAATTTCCCCAGGACACCTGATGAAAGCTGGAGGGTATATCAGCTGAAATGTTGTGTTAGCAACAAACAAAACGCGGACAAATATCTGTCAAATGTAAATAATGTACATAATTCCTCATCTCTTAAATATAGAACTGTGTTTTATTTTTGTTGTAATTGTATAATTATTTTCCTTTCTTTTATAGCCAAAAGGCATTTGTCCATTGTATATGTATAATTCTGTTTCATATGTTATGTTTGTCCTGTAGTTGAAAGACCCTTTCTGTTGTTTACTTATTTCTTTTCATATATGTACATTCATTTGTCTTACCCAGACGCTTAATGCCTTTAGCTTAAGTCCTTCGCCCAACCAGTTTTGAGTAGTACTGGAGATAAGTGGGCGAAACTACGAAGACATTTCAGACTTTGACTGAAGAAGCAATTGGCTGCAAATGATCTGTGTATCTTGTTTTGACCTGTTTGCTGTTGTTGTGCTATCCTTTTTCCCACATGTGTTTTGCTGGTTTCCGTTTGTTGTGTTCATTTTGTTCTACCTTTGATGTAAAGTCACAAATGACAAAGAAATAGTTTGATTTGAGGAAATTTTACTTAACAATAAGAAAGTACAAATTTCACGACATCACTTGAAAACATGTAAATAATTTATATAGGTACAAATGTGGCTGTATAGTAAGAAGTTTGCTTCCCAACCACATGATTTCAGGTTCAGTCCCGCTGCATGGCAAATTGGAGCAGACCAAAGCCTTGTGATTGTATTTGATAGATGGAAATTGAAAGAAGCACACTGTGTGTTTGTATATACACATATATGTTCACATACATGCACGTACACACACACACACACACACACACACACACACACACACACACACACACACACACACACACACACACATATATTCTTTTATTCTTTTACTTGTTTCACTCCTTTGACTGTGGCCATGCTGGGGCTCCACCTTTAGTCGAACAAATCGACCCCAGGACTTATTCTTTATAAGCCTAGTGCTCTTTCAGTCTCTTTTGCCTAACCGCTAAATTATGGGGATGTAAACACACCAATATCGGTGTCAAGCAATGATGGCGGGAGACAAACACAGACACACAAATACATACATACACATACATACGCACACACACACACACACACACACACACACACACAC
>NC_068998.1:31669356-31680273 GCF_001194135.2 Octopus bimaculoides
TATATATATATATATATATATATATATATATATATACATGATGGGCTTCTTTTAGTTTCCTTCTACCAAATCCACTTACAAAGCTTTGGTTGGCTCGAGGCTATAGTATAAGACACATACCCGAGGTTCCATGCAGTGGGACTGAATCCGGAACTATGAATTTGGGAAGCAAGTTTCTTACCACATAGCCACTCCTGTGCCCAAACACATTCATATATATACACTGTGTTTCAAATTATTAACAACGTAACATTTTTATTTACTTAAAAACTACTTTTTGGAATTCAACAAAATCTCCACAGAATGATGACAAGTTATATGTACGTGGTGTGTAAAAGACGTTGGGTTCTGGAGAACAACACAGAAACTACGGTCATTTACCAAACTTATGTAAGCTTTTACTCTTTCAAATTATTAGCGAGGTGTAATTAAAACTCATGTAAACAAGAAAATACCAACTTAATTGTTTGATGTACATACTGAAATGAACACATACAGTCATAAACATGGAAGAAATAGAAATAAGCAAATAAGCTGCATTCAAAAATGATAGGTGAGCTGGTTAATGAGGGATATATGAGCCTTTGTTTCAAATAAGTTGGAAAAGGTGCTGGTCCATGATATGTTCTAATTTCTGGATCTCCTGTGATCTTATACCATGAGAAACATCCAGTATTGCCTATTACAGTTCATCCTTGCTCCTAACTTGGTGTCCATTCTTGTAAACTCATCGCTTTAGAATACTCCACATGTTTTCTATTGGGTTTAAGTTGGGGGAACAGGCAGGCCTCTTCATCTTTGGAGGCCCACAGAATCGTAATTGTTGTAGATACTCTGTAGTTTTCTTTGCTGAGTGCAAGGGCTCATTATCTTGCATGAATATTATGGTTGTCTTGAAGGTGATCCATTGCTTTTTAACCAAGGTTAAAGGTGCCCCCTCAGAAAGGCTGTGTAAGCATCTGCAGTCATTTTAACACTGTCAGGCACCTTCCAAGGACCAACCATAATAATAATGCCCCAATGATACCTGCCCAAATCATGGTGCCTCTTCCCCTTGTTGGTGTCTCATCCATTTACAACCCACCACTTACTTTAACCATCAGTTCTATCAAGGCTAGTATGAGTTATAAACAAAACTTTTGAAAAGTCAACCTTCATGTTATCTCCTGCCCATTTCAGAAGATTTTGTATGTGTATTTTATTCAAAGGTGGCTTTTTATCTGATGTCACTGGTTTACTGACCTTTTTCAGAAGACAATATTGGGTAGTTCTGGACACAGTTGTTTCACCAAAGTGCTTGAAAATTTCTCCACTTTTAAGACCTGGGTTCTTTACAGCTTCATACTTAATTCATGACATAGAACACCGAGAAACAGTCCTTGAATGACCCTTGTCGGTTCTCTTACATATCTTTGTTGGAGCTGTAACAATTTTTTTCACAGTTTGGTGAAAGTTTCCAATTATTTTAGACATTTCTAATATTGATTTACTTTTTGCAAATTCAGAAGCAATAACAGATTTCTCTGAAGCAGTTAAGTCACATTTACAACCTATAATTACATGATTATCAGACCACTCATTAATAATTTGGAACACTGGAAGTTTGTGGAAATCATGCAAATGGCTGTGGTTTGCTTACACTTGCACAAAACCTCACGTTTATTACACACCACACATATAACAGTTGTCCTCATTCTGGAAATTTTTGTTGAATTCCAGTGAGTAGTCTTTAAATAAAATATGTTGTTATAAATTGAAATGCAGTGTATAAACATATACAACAGGTTTCTTTTGGTTAGTTCAAATACATGTCAGGGAATCTGATAATGTCACCAATGTTGATGCTGAAGCTTTTTTTTTCTGTGTTGTTGTTATTGTTGAGTAATTGTGGATAATGCCTACTTCAGTAAACATATAGCTGTAACATAAGTGATCAAATACTTAAAATGAACCCAACCAAAAACTGACAATCTCTAGATAGGCATATTAAAAAAAAAGGTTAACTTGTTAACTTTTGGTTACACTTAGTATTTAGTTTGTTTAATTTAACTAATTGGTCACTTCTTTATTGTACCCAAGTAGTTATGGATATAAGCTCATGATCATAAGGTTGTGAATTTAATTTCTAGGACTTGTGGCATGTTGAGCTCTTGAACAAAACACTTCATTTTATGTTGCTCCAGTTTACTCACCTCAAATGAGTACCAGAAAAGTGCTGTTGCTGCCCTTTCTTGCTCCAGCTGTCATATCCTAAATGTTTATCCTAAGTGCTTAGCTGATTCAAGAGCGTGAAGGCTTAGGCAGTATTTGTGACTGAAAACAATTAACAAGAGCATAGTACTTGCTGCTAGTCAAACTAATTGATGTGAAACAGCTAAGTGTTTTTTTGGTAATGTAAATCATTTCAGATTTTGAAAATATATCATCTCAATTTTCAAGTGAGATGGTAGATTGTTGATACACATGCAGCAGCTATAGATGGAAAACATTAAGCAACTTAACACAGCTCTCTCTCTCTCTCTCTCTCTCTCTCTCTCTCTCCCCCCCTCTCTCTATCCCTCTCTCTTTCTTTCACTCACACACACACACTTACACTTTCCCTTTTCCCACTTGATATTTTCCAGCCAGTGTGCATATGGAGTTTGTGTGTGCATGTGTGTGTATATTTGTATGTTGTACATTTATTTTCCTTCATAAATCTGAATTTGAGACCCTGTTGAACCAGTGTTTCAATCATAGAAGAAAAACTGATTTTCAAATACATACAAATAGTTCCAGAAAATATATTAATGTATTTTAATGCTTTATATGAAACTTTTTGGAACCAGATTAAAATTAATATTATTTTGTATTTATTTCAAATCTTAATTGCTCAGAGGTAAATAGGGTGACTGAATTTTTAGCTGTGTCAGAAAAAAAGTTGATTCACTTACTTTCTAGTTAGATTAAAATTTTTTTAATGATATTTCATATGGTGATAAACTACTGAAAAGTACTGAAACATGCAAATATGATTATATGTATGCAATAGCTCACTCACACACATGTACATGCAAAATACATCTGCATGTGCACACATGGGACATACAAATGCAAATGCATGCATGTACATGGTCACATGTCTGTAGCCCTATCCACTCATACGATCTCACATGCACAAATGCACATATACAAAGGTAAGGATTCTTGAACACTATTAGTCTTCTAAAATTCTAGTGATTATATTTAAATACATAAATAACTAGTCTGAATCCATAGCTTATGTAAATTGTGTGTGCACAGCAAACAGTGCAGCTTATTTCTTATCTGTTACCCAGATATCTACTAGCCTCATGTCTTCCACCATCTTACATTTTGTCCTTAATATTATCCAACAACCTCACTTTGTGGTCTTATATCTTTTTTACTGTAAGTTTATTTTTGTATGATGTTATTCTTGTGTAGTAGATTTAGTTTGTTGTCTAGTTCAGCACCATTATCTGGCCCTATGGTTGACTTAGCTGAGTTCATGGTGTTGCAAGCTTTCAAGCAGGTTTCTTGTCTGAGAATAATTTTTTTCTTTTCTTTTTGTGGTTTGCAGTCTTCTCAACAGCTTTTGTGTTAACACTTTCATTAGAATCTCTCTCTCTCTCTCTCTCTCTCTCTCTCTCTCTCTCTCTCTCTCTCACACACACACATACATGCATGCATGCATGGGAAAATAATTTATACTGCAGTTTCAAAATACCATAATTCATATTCAAAAATAGATTATCCTAATCAAGTTATTTCAAAATACATTATTACATATTCAAAAATATCATATATTCAAAATGCATTACTACCATAAAATTATTTTAAGATTACATATTCCAAAGTACATTTTCACATTTAAATTCTTTCAGAACACATCATTAAACACTCCAATGCACATAATTACAAAAATATGTAAATGTTTTGTTGTATGTAACTACAAACTGGTTTAACTTCTTAGAGAATATTTTCATTGAAATGTACATGTGTGTAATGGCTAGTTACTAGCCCTTATTTAGTATATGTGTCCACCAGAAGCAGCCTCATTATAGACTCACTAGGTAACGAAGGTGGTAATATAATGTGTTAATAGACCTAAATTGAGCAGGGGTATACATTTTTATACATCAACTATTCAAAAAATGTGGGAAAATATGTATTTTATAAATATTGATAAATGAATTGAAAATAAGTATCAATAATTGGTTAATGGCTTAAATTTAGTTTATATTTTTCAATAAAAAAGTTTCTCTATTGATTATTATTCTGTACTATTTTCTGCACATGGATATAATAGGAAAAGCTTAAAATTTGGTTGCTGAGTATCTGTGCATTTATCTAAATGCTTGCTGAGTCGAACTTTTTTCATGTATGGGTCACATATTTTCGTGGTAAACTGTCTTCTAATTGACATGCGTGTTTAGCCAATGTAATTCTTGCCACACCCACAGTATGTTATGTGATAAATTATATTTTCTGATAGGCATGTTATGTTATTTTATTATTTAAAAATTTTGCCCATTTTTAAAGCATAATTTGGAGTCTGTGCAT
Organism: Octopus bimaculoides; assembly: GCF_001194135.2. Lineage (NCBI taxonomy): Eukaryota > Metazoa > Mollusca > Cephalopoda > Octopoda > Octopodidae > Octopus > Octopus bimaculoides. The sequence goes on from NC_068998.1 coordinate 31,673,920, forward strand.
ATATTAATACAAATTCCACAATTCAATCTCATAGATTTTTTTACTGTTATGATTTGTATTAATGCTGAGAGTTAATTGAGTTTATGTAGTGAATGCGACTGTTAGTCTTTTTACTTTTAATTACTTTTTATTTTTCTAATATTCCCTTCATTTTAGGGTCATGTTTTAACTGATAAATTTTGATTACTTACATTAAAGACTTCGATAATCATAGGGTTATGGATTTAAATGTATACTAAAACATTTTGTTTTGGTTATTACAGTTCTTAAATTTCTTGCCTTTGTGGTTTCTTTTGCATTGTTAATTAATGATGGTGGATAGTGTCATCTGATCAGAATATCTTCTAGTTCCTTTTAAGTGTTTGGATTCAATAATGCTAGATTGTATGGGATATTGACTTGATTGTGTTTTGGGTGGTATGAAAGTAAATATTGTTTTGAGTTTGTTGATTTATAACACATCTATTTCAATCTTGTTCTGCTTTTTTTATAACTAATATGTCTGAAAAGTGCAATTTATCCTTGCTGTACTCCATAGTATCCTGAAGGTTATGGTTGATACTATTTGCAAGAATCTTAAATTCAGTGAGTCTATCCAAACTGTCTTCCCATAGAATAAAGCAATCATCTAAGTACCTTTTCCAGTTTTCTATTAAGTAATTATGAGAATGCTTTACATATTTCTGCCTTGATTTTCCTTATATTTTTATCTTAAGATATCTCATTGCTAAATTTACATATGATGGGACTACCTTGCCATTCCAAATTTTAGTTTATATATTACTTGGTTAAAATTTAAGAAAGTTCTTTTGTAGAAGACCTTCAATAATAAATTCTTTTTGTATGTGATCTGTTGACTCATGAGGTCATTTATTAAGCCAGAATTGTATTACTTTTATTCCATATTCATAATGAACATTTGAATACAGGTTAACCACATCAAAAGAAACTATTAAGATTTCTTTATTCACTACATGGAAGGTGGTTTAACATATCCCAAGTCATATTTTAGTTTCTCTGTATATGCATCAAATATAGTTTCAGTAATGTGCCTCAGTAGGTTTCATAAGATGGTCCTGCCACTATTTGTTATAATTTTAAAACATTTAGGTGAAGAACATTTAAACAAGGAACTGAGGATTTCCTATGGTCATCATTTATAAAATTACTTTAATGGACTTTTAGCATTTCATATAAATTGCTTGTTTTACATTTAAAAAAGTAGTCGTTATCAGTTAAGCCATTATTGAATAAATTGGCTAGGACATTAAGCGTTTGCATTATTTTCTACTGATTGCAGTTAACTTTTCACAACAACTGTTGTCTTCAAGTATGGATAGTGAGGGAAATTTAAAATAGTTTGTGCCCCTTACAACTATAACACTTCCTTTATCAACTTCTTTTAGAACCAGTTTTGAATCAGTTTATTTACTTCTATTTCTGGCTAAATATTCATCATTGTTGTCTTTATCAAACAGCTCTTCTGTAAGCCTTAGTTTTCAGCAGGTTTGTAACATTATCTTTGATTTCATATAGATTCAAATTTTGTGGTGTTGGTGTAAATTTAAGCCTGTTTGCAAGTGTGTTCATTTATTTTAATGTTAGTATTTTATTGGACAAATTTAAAACTTTTGTTTTTTTATTCTTAGCTGTTCCACCTGCTGCCTGTATTCCTTTTGACAGGGTCTAAGAAATGATTATGAAAGTTTTGAAGTTTTGATTAGCTAGATTTGTTTTATTTATATATTCATGAATTATGTTACCTTTCATAAATATTTACAAAGTTCTTTCCCTGTTTGTTTGTTGTTTCAAAATTCTCTCTCTTATAATGATTTTCAAATGTGTTTCTTCTGTAATTGTTCTGTACTTGTTGAAAAAAACAGATCTTGAGTTACTTGTTGTTCTCTATCTAGGGTGATTTCTGTTAAATTCACTCTCAGATAATTTTCTTTTAAAATTCAGTATTTGTTTTTTTGTTGAATATTTGGTCATTTAAAAAAAAAAATTTAATGCTTGGTATATTTTGTGTTATATGTGTGTATGTATGTGTGTGTGTGTGTAAATTCACACATGCACATATATGCATATATGCATATGCTTGCACACACACACACACACACACACACACACACACACACACACACATATATATATATATACATACATCATCATCATCATCATCGCCATTTTCCTCATTTTTATGTCCACTCTTTCATGCTGGTATGAGTCAAGCAAAACTTATGGAGGTAGTTATTCTATGACCAATTGTTCTTCCTGTCATCAATACTTTCTTGTTTCCAAATAAAGTAAAATTTCATCCTACGCCTTTGATTGCCAAACAACAGCTCAATAGTTAGACATGTTTTTGAGGCAGATTGCAAACAATGATACCATTACATAGACTGTGGCATTGTTCTCACTCAGTATGCAGTAAATATCAATAAGAACGTTATAAAGAGAATGAGAAGCCATGAACACAGACACATTTGTACACACACACACATGCATATATATATATATATATATATGTATATAGTATTTTAGAAAGATTTCACTAGATAATATCTCCCCACACGACCTCGGCATCCTAATGAATTGTTGTTTATGTTAATTGAATATTTGAAAATATAGTCCTTGTCTTACTTATTTCATTGCTTGCCACCAGAAAGTAAACATCTGCCATGATGATATCCTGCCATAATCATCATCATCATCATCATCATCATCGTTTAACGTCCGCTTTCCATGCTAGCATGGGTTGGACGATTTGACTGAGGACTGGTGCAACCGGATGGCTACACCAGGCTCCAATCTAATTTGGCAGAGTTTCTACAGCTGGATGCCCTTCCTAATGCCAACCACTCAGAGAGTATAGTGGGTGCTTTTACGTGTCACCCACACGAAAACGGCCACGCTCGAAATGGTGTCTTTTATGTGCCACCCGCACAAGAGCCAGTCCAGGGGCACTGGCAACGATCTCGCTCGAAAATCCTTACACATGTGGGGTTATTTTACATCTAACATCACTTAAATGGTGATGATCTGAACTTAATGGCTGAATTGAAACATATGTAGGATTCTTTTTTTTATGTAGGATTCTTTTTTATATTTTGTGATTCTGTTCCTTTAAATCTCAAATCTTTTTAATTCTATTAGACATTCTAAAATACTATTAAATTTCATTCAATTTTGAAAAAGGTAAAATCAGACAGAACTTATGGGATGACCTGATAAATGAACACCAGAAAAAATTTTTTGTATGCAACATCATATATGCCATAAATTCAGCAGCAAACCAAAAACAAAAAAAAATGTCATTGGCTGAATATAGCCTGTGAGCTGTAGATTGGTGACTCCTAAGGTAGTCATTTCATTTACCCCCTTGTTGGCAATGGTGAGATATCTTGTTTTTGCATGTTTTACCTTTTTCAGAGTTGGATGAAATATCTCGTCCAAAAGTTATTGTCTCAAATAATAGCCGGGACAGAATATCATGTCTAACTCAACCCTTCTAGAGCACTTTGCAGGTGTAAACGAGTATGTTTGTCTTAATCATATGTCTGGCAGTGGGTCACACCATTCATGCTCTCACTTCAGTCACATGACTCATGCCTTGCATCATTACAATTATCAGTCATTCATTAGTACACACATATGTACATACGTTGGCTTATTCTAAGGACACATTTTGCATTTTTGCTTTTTAGTTTTAAATTAAGTAGCAACAATGAAATTGATGACAGAATCTACTGCATGTGAATTGGATCCAGAAGTTACTCTCTCAGATGATGATGATGATAATGATAGTAATGATGATGCCTTGCTTGCTGCCAGGTAATGGTATTGGCTTCTTGTTGGAGATAATCTTGTGGATGCTTTTCCACCATTTCCTTTCGTTGGAGAACCAGGAATATTAATTGATGATGATATATCGGAAATGGCTCCTCTTGATGTTTTTTCCTTTTATTCTGATGATGATTTAGTTGACTTTGTTTGCAGTGAGACAAATAGATTTGCAAAACAAACTTCACCTAGAGATAAGAATTGGCATGCTGTTACAGTTAGGGAAATCATTTATTTTTTGCTGTGAACATGCTTGGAGGTATTATAAAGGCACCAAATTTGGAAATGCACTGGTCAAAGCATCCTCTTCTTGAACAGCCAATTTATGGAACTGCCATGTTTCTAATGCAATTTTGTAAGATATGACAATATCTACATTTCATTGATAATGACTCTTATGACGAAGCAGGTCATCCAAATTCTAAGCTGCATAAAATATATGATATATACTTTAAGCTACAAGAGAAATTCCAGAGTTTGTACACTCCAAAACGAGACATTTCTATTGATGAGGGCCTCATGCTATTGATTCCCTCTTCAAAGAAAATTATGTTGATGTTCCTCATCGATGAGCTGGAAGATCATCATCATCTCACCCTCTCAGTACACATCTGGACATTCTCCCATGGAAAAGAAGAAATTTCCCACAGAAAAGTGTGCACAATGTGCAAAAACATGGAATGCCTATGGCAAGCCAGTTTGCAAAGAATCCCGTTATATGTGTAAAATTTGCAAAGTTCCATTATGTGTAACTCTATGTTTTGAAACATTTCATTCAAAGTAGCCATGTAATGAACGAGAAGTACCACAAGTAAAGCAAGTAATGTTTCTTTGCTTTTATTTAAAACAGTCTTTCCAATTTTTTCAATTTATTTTACTAATTTTTTTTTACAGAAGATGAAATATCTTGTTTTTGCTTACATATGATAATAACATATATATTTACATGAATATATACAATATTTAAATTCTAATACTTTCCTGAGCAATGGCATAAAATGTACAATAACATAAGCAAAAAGGAAAAATTTGTCTGGTTTTGCATAGTTTTGTTTTTCAAAAATCTGCCGAATAAGGGGTTATTATTCGAATTTATTCTTTTATTCATTTATTTGTTTCAGTTATTTGGCAGTGGCCATGCTGGAGATCCGACTTAAGGGGTTTTTAGTTGAAGAAATTGATCCCAGTACTTATCCTTTGTAAGCCTAGTACTTGTTCTATCGGTTTCTTTTGCTGAACCACTAAGTTACAGGTACATAAACACACCAGCATTGGTTTTTCAAGTTATGGTGAGGGGACAAACACAGACACACATAAATATACACACACGTGTGTATATATATATATATATATATATATATGTACACACACACACACACACACACACACACACACACACACACACACATGTATGTATATATATATATATGTAATAATATAAATACAGTGTACATTTAAACTCATATGAGGTGACCATCATAGGACACCAAGCATGCTAGAAGAAATAGCCAAAATCCAAACCCCTATTAGGGATAAATCTCGAAGGGAATGAAAAATAAAAACATTTACCATCTACCTCCTGGAACATGAATTTATTTTTCATTCCCTTCGAGATTTGTCCCTAATAGTGGTTTGGATTTTGGCTATTCCTTCTCGCATGCTAGGTGTCCTATGATGGTCACCTCTTATGTGTTTAAATGTACACTGTATTTATATGAATAATATATAGTCTATTGACTAGTTTTCTACATGCTAGGCCACTGGTAGTGAAAAATTTCTAAAATTTTTTCTTACCCTGATATTTATTAATTATATATGTAATAACATAAATAATATATAAATATAGGCATATATACATACATATATGTACATACATACATACATATGTATATATACATGTATATATACATGTATATATGGTTACAGGACATAAAAAAAACGTAGACACAATGAGAAATGAAAACATAAAAACAAAAACATAGAAAACGAACATCTTTCCGAACAATGGAAAAAAAACAAATAGAGAAACGAGACATGCAGCACAAAGGACATTCCCTTCATCAGTTGTCCCCTGTTTTATCTACTCTGCATTTCAAAGATAAGGACAGTACATGACTTTGTTAAAACAGTCCTTCCCACAAAGCAAATTAAATAAAATTTGGGATTTTTTTGCGGAGGGTGAAAGTGGTAACAAGCAGGACGGTGAGAACAAGACAGTAAAAACAAACAGTGAGGGCTGTTAAGCCAAGACGATGGGGGACAACTGATGAAAGGAATGCTCTTTATGTTGCATGTCTTATTCTCTGTCTTTTTTGTTGTTCGAAAAATGTTCGTTTTCTGTTTTTGTTTTTGTTTCTTATTGTGTCTACGTTTTTTTTTATGTCCTATACCCATATATGCATATATATATATATATATACATATATATGTAAGTATGTACATATATGTATATATATATATGCATATATTTATATATTATTTATATTATTATATGATCAAATGCCACGCATC
>NC_068998.1:31681755-31682961 GCF_001194135.2 Octopus bimaculoides
TATATATATATATATATATATATATATATATATATATATGTATATGTATATGTATATATATATATATATATATGTATATATATATATACACGTCTGTATTAGTTAGAGGTTAAACAAACATCCAAGGGATAATAAATAACCAGTATACTACTGGATGTATATCTATGTATTTATATCCAAATGATTACTGTTGTAGGGCAGTAGCGCAGTTGAATGATAGGTATGAGTTGGGGTAAAGCAGAAATTTACCCAGAATTTATAAGGCAAAGAAGAAAATCGAGATAATCAATCAACAAACATCAGCCAGCAAACATCCATTTGGATCTACTTATCAATTAATTACAATCATATGTATAAATAAGTAAATAAACAAGTAAATAACAAAATAAATAAATGAATAAGAATAAATGAGTGAATAATATTATACTCTTACAGCTGTTTCTACTTTGAGGGAGTCCAACTTGCCAAGGTTTACACATCATGCCAGTAATATGCAGGGATTGTACAAAGGTTAAACAAACATTGGACAGGGGTTGGACAATAATTGAGCCCCAAAGCTTTTTCAGAGAGTCCATAATAGTAAGAGTCAAACACGTGAGGAAGTAAAACAAAATAAAAAAGTAATAAATAGTAAGGGAATAGTAAAAAAGTCATTTCCAAGGTAATATCCATAGGTCATGAGATTACATCTTATGGTAAAAAGTCACTTCCGGAAGTAATTTCCGGAAGTAATCTCCATAGGTTATGAGAACTACATCTTATTTCAATTTACTGGGGGATATAGCACACTCTAAGATGTAGAGCAATATATATTAAAAATGGGAAAGGCCAGTTTATGGGATTACCTTATGTTTCCAGCCCATAAAGGGTATACTGCTCTACATCTTAGAGTGTGCCTCTTTTTTTTTTATTTATGTGTTCTACAGATGACATATATATATATATAATATTAGGGACAAAATCCAAAATTACAGGTAAAAACTCAATTAGAATCAATTTATAAAAAATTAAGATTAAATTGAGCTTTATAGATTAAAATATATATAAAATATATAGTTTTAGGGAAAATGACCAATTTTCAAGAACTCATCGATGAAAATCCACTATCACATATAGAAAAATTAATTATCAATTTTTCTATATGTGATAGTGTATTTTCATCGATGAGTTCTTGAAAATTGGTTATTTTCCCTAAAACTATATATT